>NC_140994.1:29680477-29904678 GCF_052327205.1 Somniosus microcephalus
TATAGTGGTATCACTGAGGGTAAACTGGTATTTGTTTTCCTGACATCTGGGTCTTTTCTGAAAAATCATGATGTTGGTTTTCTTTAGATTTACTGTTAGAGCCCAATTTTGGCAGTATTTGTCGAGTAGGTCTAGTTGTTGCTGTAATCCCTGTTCTGTGGGAGACAGCAGAACCAGGTCGTCCGCATAGAACAGGGACTTCACTTCTCCATCCAGGAGACGGAGACCTGGTGACTCGCTTTGCTCCAGCATGTCTGCTAATTCATTTATGTATATGTTGAACAGGGTCGGGCTCAAATTGCAGCCCTGCCGGACGCCTCTTCTCTGGGTGAAGAAATCGGTGCGTTTGTCTCCAATTTTGACCCCGCATTTGTTTTTCAGATACATTGATTTAATAAGGTCATAGACTTTGCCCCCTATTCCACACTGAAGAAGTTTATAATAGAGCCCTTCGTGCCATATAGAGTCAAAGGCTTTCTTGAAGTCGATGAAACAGTCTCTCTCTCTCTCCCCCCCAGTCTCTCTCTCTCTCCCCCCCTCTCTCTCTCTCCCCCCCAGTCTCTCTCTCTCTCCCCCCCAGTCTCTCTCTCTCTCCCCCCCAGACTCTCTCTCTCTCCCCCCCAGACTCTCTCTCTCTCCCCCCCAGACTCTCTCTCTCTCCCCCCAGTCTCTCTCTCTCTCCCCCCCAGTCTCTCTCTCTCTCCCCCCCAGTCTCGCTCTCTCTCCCCCCCAGTCTCGCTCTCTCTCCCCCCCAGTCTCGCTCTCTCTCCCCCCCAGTCTCGCTCTCTCTCCCCCCCAGTCTCTCTCTCTCTCCCCCCAGTCTCTCTCTCTCTCCCCCCCAGTCTCTCTCTCTCTCTCCCCCCAGTCTCTCTCTCTCTCCCCCCCAGTCTCTCTCTCTCTCCCCCCCCCAGTCTCTCTCTCTCTCCCCCCCAGTCTCTCTCTCTCTCCCCCCCAGTCTCTCTCCCCCCCAGTCTCTCTCTCTCTCTCCCCCAGTCTCTCTCTCTCTCTCCCCCGTCTCTCTCTCTCTCCCCCCCCGTCTCTCTCTCTCTCTCCCCCCCAGTCTCTCTCTCTCTCTCTCTCCCCCCCCCAGTCTCTCTCCCCCCCCAGTCTCTCTCTCCCCCCCCAGTCTCTCTCTCTCTCCCCCCCAGTCTCTCTCTCTCCCCCCCCAGTCTCTCTCTCTCTCTCTCTCCCCCCAGTCTCTCTCTCTCCCCCCCCAGTCTCTCTCTCTCTCCCCCCCAGTCTCTCTCTCTCCCCCCCAGTCTCTCTCTCCCCCCCAAGTCTCTCTCTCCCCCCAGTCTCCTCTCTCTCTCTCCCCCCCAGTCTCCTCTCTCTCTCTTCCCCCCCCCAGTCTCCTCCCTCTCTCTCCTCCCCAGTGTCCTCTCTCTCTCCCCCCCCCAGTCTCTCTCTCTCTCCCCCCCCAGTCCAATTACCAATTCCAATTAAAATGCTTTATTGGCATGAAAGTTTACAGAGAACCATATTGCCAAAGCTTACATAGCAAAAAGGTACGGTTTCCCCCAGTCTCTCTCTCTCTCCCCCCCCAGTCTCTCTCTCTCTCCCCCCACCAGTCTCTCTCTCTCCCCCCACCAGTCTCTCTCTCTCTTCCCCCCCCCCAAGTCTCTCTCTCTCCCTCCCCAAGTCTCTCTCTCTCCCCCCCGTCTCCTCTCTCTCTCCCCCCCCAGTCTCCTCTCTCTCTCTCCCCCCCAGTCTCCTCTCTCTCTCTCCCCCCCCAGTCTCCTCTCTCTCTCTCCCCCAAGTGTCTCTCTCTCTCCCCCCAGTCTCTCTCTCTCTCCCCCCCCACCTCCCCAGTCTCTCGCTCTCTCTTCCCCCAGGTCTCTCTCTCCCCCCAGTCTCTCTCTCTCTCTCCCCCCCCAGTCTCTCTCTCTCTCTCTCTCTCCCCCCCAGTCTCTCTCTCTCTCTCTCCCCCCCAGTCTCTCTCTCTTCCCCCCATCTCTCTCTCTCCCCCTCCCCCCCGTCTCTCTCTCTCTCCCTCCCCCCGTCTCTCTCTCTCTCTCTCTCTCTCCCCCCCAGTCTCTCTCTCTCCCCCCCAGTCTCTCTCTCTCCCCCCCAGTCTCTCTCTCTCCCCCCAGTCTCTCTCTCTCTCCCCCCCAGTCTCTCTCTCTCTCCCCCCCAGTCTCTCTCTCTCTCTCTCTCCCCCAGTCTCTCTCTCTCTCTCCCCCCGTCTCTCTCTCTCTCTCTCTCCCCCCCAGTCTCTCTCTCTCCCCCCAAAAGTCTCTCTCTCTCCCCCCCAGTCTCTCTCTCTCTCCCCCCCAGTCTCTCTCTCTCTCCCCCCCGTCTCTCTCTCTCTCTCTCTCCCCCCCAGTCTCTCTCTCTCTCCCCCCCCAGTCTCTCTCTCTCTCCCCCCCCAGTCTCTCTCTCTCTCTCTCCCCCCCCAGTCTCTCTCTCTCTCTCTCTCCCCCCCAGTCTCTCTCTCTCTCTCTCCCCCCAGTCTCTCTCTCTCTCTCTCCCCCCCAGTCTCTCTCTCTCTCCCCCCCAGTCTCTCTCTCTCTCTCTCCCCCCCAGTCTCTCTCTCTCTCTTTCCCCCCCAGTCTCTCTCTCTCTCTCTCCCCCCCAGTCTCTCTCTCTCTCTCTCCCCCCCAGTCTCTCTCTCTCTCTCTCCCCCCCAGTCTCTCTCTCTCTCTCTCCCCCCCAGTCTCTCTCTCTCTCTCTCCCCCCCAGTCTCTCTCTCTCCCCCCCAGTCTCTCTCTCTCTCCCCCCCAGTCTCTCTCTCTCTCCCCCCCAGTCTCTCTCTCTCTCTCCCCCCCAGTCTCTCTCTCTCTCCCCCCCAGTCTCTCTCCCCCCCAGTCTCTCTCTCTCCCCCCCAGTCTCTCTCTCTCTCCCCCCCAGTCTCTCTCTCTCTCCCCCCCAGTCTCTCTCTCTCTCCCCCCCAGTCTCTCTCTCTCTCCCCCCCAGTCTCTCTCTCTCTCTCCCCCCCAGTCTCTCTCTCTCTCCCCCCCAGTCTCGCTCTCTCTCCCCCCCAGTCTCGCTCTCTCTCCCCCCCAGTCTCGCTCTCTCTCCCCCCCAGTCTCTCTCTCTCTCCCCCCCAGTCTCTCTCTCTCTCTCCCCCCCCAGTCTCTCTCTCTCTCCCCCCAGTCTCTCTCTCTCTCCCCCCCAGTCTCTCTCTCTCTCTCCCCCCCCCAGTCTCTCTCTCTCTCCCCCCCAGTCTCTCTCTCTCTCCCCCCCAGTCTCTCTCCCCCCAGTCTCTCTCTCTCTCCCCCCCAGTCTCTCTCTCTCTCTCCCCCAGTCTCTCTCTCTCTCTCCCCCCGTCTCTCTCTCTCTCCCCCCCAGTCTCTCTCTCTCTCTCCCCCCCAGTCTCTCTCTCTCTCTCTCTCCCCCCCCCAGTCTCTCTCTCCCCCCCCAGTCTCTCTCTCTCTCTCCCCCCAGTCTCTCTCTCTCCCCCCCAGTCTCTCTCTCTCTCCCCCCCAGTCTCTCTCTCTCCCCCCCCAGTCTCTCTCTCCCCCCCAAGTCTCTCTCTCCCCCAGTCTCCTCTCTCTCTCTCCCCCCCCAGTCTCCTCTCTCTCTCTCCCCCCCCCCAGTCTCCTCCCTCTCTCTCCTCCCCAGTGTCCTCTCTCTCTCCCCCCCCCAGTCTCTCTCTCTCTCTCCCCCCCCCCAGTCTCTCTCTCTCTCCCCCCCCCAGTCTCTCTCTCTCTCCCCCCCCAGTCTCTCTCTCCCCCCCCCCCAGTCTCTCTCTCTCTTCCCCCGTCTCTCTCTCTCTCTCTTCCCCCAGGTCTCTCTCTTCCCCCCCCCCCAGGTCTCACTCTCCCCCCCTCCCCCCCGTCTCTCTCTCTCCCCCAGGTCTCTCTCTTCCCCCCCCCCAGGTCTCACTCTCCCCCCCTCCCCCCCGTCTCTCTCTCTCCCCCCCAGTCTCTCTCTCTCTCCCCCCCCAGTCTCTCTCTCTCTCCCCCCCACCAGTCTCTCTCTCTCCCCCCCCAGTCTCCTCTCTCTCTCTCCCCCCCAGTCTCCTCTCTCTCTCTCCCCCCCCAGTGTCCTCTCTCTCTCTCCCCCAAGTGTCTCTCTCTCTCCCCCCCAGTCTCTCTCTCTCTCCCCCCCCACCTCCCCAGTCTCTCGCTCTCTCTTCCCCCAGGTCTCTCTCTCCCCCCAGTCTCTCTCTCTCTCTCTCCCCCCAGTCTCGCTCTCTCTCTCTCTCTCTCTCTCTCCCCCCCAGTCTCTCTCTCTCTCTCTCCCCCCCAGTCTCTCTCTCTTCCCCCCCATCTCTCTCTCTCCCCCCCCAGTCTCTCTCTCTTCCCCCCCATCTCTCTCTCTCCCCCTCCCCCCCGTCTCTCTCTCTCTCCCTCCCCCCGTCTCTCTCTCTCTCTCTCTCCCCCCCAGTCTCTCTCTCTCCCCCCAGTCTCTCTCTCTCTCCCCCCCAGTCTCTCTCTCTCTCCCCCCCAGTCTCTCTCTCTCTCCCCCCCAGTCTCTCTCTCTCTCTCCCCCCCAGTCTCTCTCTCTCTCCCCCCCCAGTCTCTCTCTCTCTCCCCCCCAGTCTCTCTCTCTCTCCCCCCCAGTCTCTCTCTCTCTCCCCCCCAGTCTCTCTCTCTCTCTCCCCCCCAGTCTCTCTCTCTCTCTCCCCCCCAGTCTCTCTCTCTCTCCCCCCCAGTCTCTCTCTCTCTCCCCCCCAGTCTCTCCCTCTCCCTCCCCCCCAGTCTCTCTCTCTCCCTCCCCCCCAGTCTCTCTCTCTCCCTCCCCCCCAGCCTCTCTCTCTCCCTCCCCCCCAGTCTCTCTCTCTCTCCCCCCCAGTCTCTCTCTCTCTCCCCCCCCAGTCTCTCTCTCCCCCCCCAGTCTCTCTCTCTCCCCCCCAGTCTCTCTCTCTCCCCCCCAGTCTCTCTCTCCCCCCCAGTCTCTCTCTCTCTCCCCGTCTCTCTCTCTCTCTCCCCCCCAGTCTCTCTCTCTCCCCCGCAGTCTCTCTCTCTCCCCCCCAGTTTCTCTCTCTCCCCCCCAGTTTCTCTCTCTCCCCCCCAGTCTCTCTCTCTCCCCCCCCAGTCTCTCTCTCTCCCCCCCCCAGTCTCTCTCTCTCCCCCCCAGGCTCTCTCTCTCTCCCCCCCAGTCTCTCTCTCTCTCCCCCAGTCTCTCTCTCTCTCCCCCCCAGTCTCTCTCTCCCCCCCAGTCTCTCTCTCTCCCCCCCAGTCTCTCTCTCTCCCCCCCCAGTCTCTCTCTCTCCCCCCCCAGTCTCTCTCTCTCCCCCCCAGTCTCTCTCTCTCTCCCCCCCAGTCTCTCTCTTTCTCCCCCCAAGTCTCTCTCTCTCCCCCCCCCGTCTCTCTCTCCCCCCCAAGTCTCTCTCTCCCCCCCAGTCTCCTCTCTCTCTCTCCCCCCCAGTCTCCTCTCTCTCTCTTCCCCCCCCAGTCTCCTCCCTCTCTCTCCTCCCCAGTGTCCTCTCTCTCTCCCCCCCCGTCTCTCTCTCTCTCCCCCCCCCAGTCTCTCTCTCTCTCCCCCCCCAGTCTCTCTCTCTCTCCCCCCCCAGTCTCTCTCTCTCTCTCTCCCCCCCCCCCCAGTCTCTCTCTCTCTCTCCCCCCCCCCAGTCTCTCTCTCTCTTCCCCCGTCTCTCTCTCTCTCTCTTCCCCCAGGTCTCTCTCTTCCCCCCCCCCAGGTCTCGCTCTCCCCCCCCCAGTCTCGCTCTTGCCCCCCCAGTCTCGCTCTCCCCCCCCAGTCTCGCTCTCTCCCTCTTCCCCCCCAGTCGCTCTCTCCCTCTTCCCCCCCAGTCGCTCTCTCCCTCTTCCCCCCCAGTCGCTCTCTCCCTCTTCCCCCCCAGTCGCTCTCTCCCTCTTCCCCCCCAGTCGCTCTCTCCCTCTTCCCCCCCAGTCGCGCTCTCCCTCTTCCCCCCCAGTCGCTCTCTCCCTCTTCCCCCCCAGTCGCTCTCTCCCTCTTCCCCCCCAGTCGCTCTCTCCCTCTTCCCCCCCAGTCGCTCTCTCCCTCTTCCCCCCCAGTCGCTCTCTCCCCCCTTCCCCCTCAGTCGCGCTCTCCCCCCCACTCTCTCTCTCCCCCCCCCCATCTCTCTCTTCTCCCCCCCGGTCTCTCGATCCCCGGGCCTCTCTTCCCACCCCCCCCCCCCCCCCCCGGTCTCTCTCTTTCCCTCTCTCTCTCTCTCTCTCTCCTTCCCACACAGACAGACAAACTCATTTATATATATATTAAAATTATTTCTACTTTTTTCATAACAACATGCCCTCAAAAAACCCTCGGCACCGCCAGGCACTCTAGCTAGTTATTGTATAAGGCAAACACTAGAACCATTGGATATATTTCAGTCAGTAGAATAGATTTAGCATATTGGAACAGGTTAAGTGTTTGCTACAAAGTACTGTATGCCACAAGACCATAGAATTACTTAGAAATTACAGCACAGACACAGGCCATTTGGCCCAACTGGTCTATGTCAGTGTCTATACTCGACACAAGCCTCCTCCCACCCATCTTCATCTCGCCCTATCAGCATATCCTTCTAGTCCTTTCTCACTCATGCACTTATCTAGCTTCCCCTTAAATGCATCTGTGCTATTCGCCTCAACTACACCATGTGGTACAAAAGCAAAATACTTTGGATGCTGGAAATCTGAAATAAAAACAGAAAATGCTGGAAATACTCAGCAGGTCAGGCAGCATCTGTGGCGACCGAAACAAAGTTAACGCTTCAGGTCGATGACCTTTCATCAGAACACAATGTGGTAGCAAGTTCCATATTCTAACCACTCTCTGGGTAAAGAAGTTTCTCCTGAATTCCTTATTAGATTTATTAGTGACTATCTTATATTTATGACCCCTAGTTTTGAACTCCCCCACAAGTAGAAATATCTTCTCTACGTCTACCCTATCAAATCCCTTCATAATTTTAAAGACTTCTATTAGGTTACCCCTCAGCCTTCGTTTTTCCTGAGAACTTCAAGACCTTCTGCACTCATTTAAAAGCAATCTATTTTTACTACCACATATGCCAATGTATTCAATACATACTGTTCAAATTGTCTGAACCACAATTTTTTGATCATCTTTATCATAACTAATTTACCACCATTTACAATCATTTCAGAACGTGCAAAAGCCAAAGTGGAAACAAAGTCTAACTCTGCAGCTCAAGTTTCAGATTAGGCTTCCAGTAATCCATGTTTCAAATAACTATCTGATAAATCAACCTTTAGATAACGATTGCACTCAGCATGCTTCTGTTAATGCAATTTTTATGATTCTATGGAGGCAATATTCGATTGCTTTGCGCAATGGGGTGCAAAGCAACTAGCACCCTTTAATAAAGAGGAGGGAGGCCTGCTGTACCGCGTGTGCCATGCCGTGCCGGCGCGTGTGGTGCTGTTGCACGTTGCGCTGCGATATTGAGCTGGAGCGCCCCAAGAGGGAGGGGGCGCGCTTCCAGTAGCGCCCCACCTCCTGCTTGGTGCGCTATCATCCTATTTTGGCCGCGGGGGTGCCAACTTTTTCAGAGCGCTCCAAAGGGGGCAAAACCCAATTTTTCCCCATAGTATTCAGAACTGGATTTTTCTTTGGGTGGGCTTTAATGCACGTCGGGTGGGCTTTAATGCACATTGACTGTGGCAAATGAAAATTCTTACCATAGCAGGTATCTGCCATTGACTGGTGATGTTTTCCTATTATTTACAATGGAAATGTAGACAAACTGATAAAAGTCAAAGTCAAAAATATTAGTCCATGGCTAAATGCAGGCTGAGCAGAATATAGAGATTTTTTTAAAAACTTCTCCCCCTCACTTGAATGACATTTAAACACAAGAAGGCAAGAGGACAAGGATCCAGATGTGTCCCGCTAGAGACAGGTCAATTTAATGCATTTCTTTCAGACGAGCTCACAATGGCACCAAGGTTTCTTGTTCTTGCAACGCATTCTATGTAGCAGCAACTGAATCAATTGAAAGAGAATGACGCTGTCCACAGAATTATAAATTCCTAAACTCATTGTGTGGACGTAATAAATCAAGATAAGGCAGTATAATGGTAGTATAAAAAAGACTTGCCTTTATATGGTGCTGCCTGACCTGCCGAGTACTTCCAGCATTTTCTGTTATATTTCAGATTTCCAGCATCCGCAGTATTTTACCTTTTACATTTATATGGTGCCTGCTGCATTCACAGGATGTCATAAAGCACTTCACATCCAATAAAGTACTTTTGATGTGTAGTCACTGTCACCAAGAAGTTAAACAGCGCAGTCAATTAGCGCACTTCAAAGTCCCGCATACAATAAGGGGGAGAAGTTCAGTTGATTAGCGCCTCCCCTTGGGGCGCTAGGAACTTCGCGCCGAGTGCAGCGAATTTAGCACTGCTCGCGAAATTGACCAGTTGTTTTGCGGCGGCGCTAAACACTACCGCCACGATCTCCTGCGCCTGCAGATCGTGACGTCAGTCAAACGTGCAACGCCCCGGTCCGGATATTGAGTCGCGCCCCCTGCCTTAGCGCCTGCCGCTAGGAATGACAGGTAGAGGGGAACATTTTCAAGTTGGGAAGGGGCTGGGGGAGCGCTATTTAAAGGCGGGTGCTTCCTGCCTTTTCTTGTCAGCAAAACTTTTGGTACACGCAGGTTGAGAGGGAGAGACACGTCTGGAAAGATTTAACACTGTCCTCAGGAGTTTTGGTCCTCAGCACCACTTTTGAGGTTCCTAAGTGCCGAGCTCTTTCCCTGGGCCTATCCATTAGTGCTTCCAACACAATTGCTTTAGAAGTCTCGCCAGGCCGAGATTCAAGGCTGCAATGAGTGGGGTGTGGCTGGCCAGCAAGATGGTCCCTCCCCCTTAAGAACTGGATGGCGCAGTCTGTCTGGCTTCCATAGTACAGGAAACTCGTTTTTATCCGGCACCGACAGGACCGGCGTGCTGCCGGTTGATCAAAAAGTCCGGATTACAGAGAGGTATACTTACTAAAGTACGAGAGCCCCGTACACAGCCACAGATCCAGGTGCAGGAACCCCGGTTACACGGCCACAGATCCAGGAACCCCAGTTACACGGCCACTAATATGAAGTAAAACTTACCCGAACCTATTCCTGAATTTTGCCGGTTAAGAGAGATTTCCGGTTATTTAGGTGCCGGTAAAAAGAGAGTTTCCTGTAATTACATCGCCTGAGCTTCGGTAGCGTTCTGAGGTAGTGCCTCGCTCCCCGACGTTTGCGCCTTGAGAGAGGTGTGTTGCGCCTGATTTAATGCTCAAATCACCTCCTGGGGCGATAGAGGTGAATTTTGCAGTCGGAGGCAATAATTAGCGTTGGGCGCTAAACTTTGTGTCCGGCCGATATTCGCGCCCCAAAATCGGTGATACCCAATTTTTCCCCCTAAATGTCATAAGTGAGCAGTTAAACTTTTTTTTGGTGAAGCTGGTTTAAACATATTGTTTGAAAATACAGAATTGTATAGGATTTAGATATTGGGGTCAATTTTCATGTGTGGTGCAAATTGGGTGGACAGTGAGCACGTCCAACCGATGTCAGTGCGGAGAGGCCCAAATCTATTTGATGGTCATTTAAATCTCATAGGCAAGCTGCTGTGTGATAGTCGCATTGATTGGCAGCTTGTCACTTTGGAGGGTGGGTATTTGGGCAGGCTTGATGCCCATTTAAAACAAGGTATGCATAAAATCTGAAAAAAATATTGGTTTGACTTTCATGGCTCCTGCAAGAACTCCCAGATTCAGTGATGCAGCAGTAGAGGTCCTGGTGGAGCAGGTGAGGACTTGAAGACCGGTCCTCTTCCTCATATGTGGCAGAAGGGTGCCCAGGCAGATGCTGCAGCAGGCCTGGAGATGGCTGAGAATGCCAGAAACAACATCCCCAGGACATGAGCACAGTGCTGTATATTCAATGATCGTACCCAAATATTTTTCCTTTTAGATATTCCTATTGTGATTTTATTCTTAAGTAGCTGCGGTAGCACAATATGAAATCAGGAAATCTCACCTCAGAAATACATCCAGAGATGGAAATGAATGTGAGTTTACCCCCCACAATGGTTTCATGATTTTACCCAGTAAGCCATGTTGGCCAGGAAGGTTGCAGGTTTAGTCATCAGTCTTATCTGATGAAGCTGTTCTCAGCCACAGTAAGTGTACTACAATTAGCCCCATTGCCCCAGGGTTAGGAAAGCAAAAAAATCCAGGTTTCCTGTGTGTTGATCATTATTCAACAGACCCCTCCTGAAAGGTGTCCCCACCATGTTATAGCCTGCCAACATCGACTGTGCAGGTCTTTTGGTTTAGTACCAGAGGGTGTCTGGTGCCTGAGGAACTGTACCCTAGCAAGAAAGCAATACACTCAAGAGAGGCAGGGGGCTAGAATTTTAGCAAAAATAAAGTCATGTATCCCCATTACATACAAAACCTGATAAACTATGTCCGGCTACAGGTGGACAGAAAAATAAAACCAGAATACTGTGCTCACCTGACTAAATAGTGGCATGTGTTACTGTAGCAGGAATGCTACTTATTGTTTTGAAATAAAGATAGTTCAACAGATATATATTTGGCGCATTGGTCCCAGGTATGCCTGTCATTTTGTAGGATCTGTAGAATATTCTTCCTATCCTGCTCAGGTCAGCCTCACAATTGGCACATCTCTCTGTCAAAGAACACTGCATGAAGACCTGGAATAAGCAGTTTGTGATGAGTGAGCCTGGCACTCAGCACTGGAGCTGGGTAGAAAGATTATCAAGTGGCTGGTACATCACAAGCTGCCCTGCAAAGGTGCGGTTATCATGTTGGAGGCAGATACCTGTCGTGCAGCAGATGATGCAACTTTGAGATTTGGGAGAACCACTGTTGGGAGATGTTACTTGGAGACCGGATATGAGGACATAACACCTGTATGTCTAGAACCAAGTGTATACCTGAGTTTCCCTACTGTGGGCCATGATGCATTATAAAGAGAAGCAATATTATACAGGAAACTCTTTGGTATCCAGCACCAATGGGACCGGGAATGGGCCGGTTGATTAAAAATTCCGGATGACGGAGAGGGTTATCTACCGAGGCTATTTTTAACAAACAAAAAAAAAAAAATAAAGAAATGTGCAGTATACAGTAATTGGGTACTCACCTACACCGCGGGAGAGTCAGACTCCTGTTATTGAGGTGTTCGGACTTCCGACAGCGCCAAGAAGCCGAGTAGTGGCAGTTTGGAGAACTACCCCCACTGACTAACTCGGCCACCGCAGGAGACTCGGACTCGGCAACATTTCCGGTTATTGAGGTGTTGTTTTCGGAGTATGAATTTTGCCGGTTAATAGAGAATTCCGGATATTTAGGTGCCATTTAAACGAGAGTTTCCTGAACCATATTTTGTTCAGATTCTGTTGCCACACTTCCAGTGTAGCATTTCTAGTTAAGCACAATGACAAAACTTTAAAAAAAAATTACTGTAACAGTAAATGAATTGTTAGGGAAGTAGTAAGAACTCTAAAGGATAAAAATAGTGACATAATTAAGGTGAAGGGAAAAATAGTAGAATTACTTGATGATTAGATTCTAGAATTAACCAAGAAGAGAAATACTGATTTTCTGTGTGTGATTATTGTGGCGCAACAAATATCCTGGAGGATACGTTAGGAGGAAGGACTTGGAAAAGTAAGGTGGACTGAAGACCTGGGCAAGGTGACATATACCTAAGGGTGCTGAAAGAGGAAATTTGTAGAACCGTAGTTTATAGTCAGGAAAGATGCATTGTGATTGGGGGAGGGGTGGCGGGGGGGGGGGGGGTTCTGCAGTATTGGAAAAAAGTGAGATTTAAGAAAAGAGAAGGAAGAAAATTGGAGGGGCAAAAAACTTCTACTGGAGTAGCTAATTCTTTTATCATTTTGATTTTCTGAAAAAAAAAATTCTGTCCTATTTTTGCCTGTCTTTCTTGAAAGCTATAGGGGGAGAAATTCGGTATAGCCCTGTTTGGGGCGCCATTAGCGGCCGTGCGCAAAGTTTAGCGCCTGGCGCTAATTATCGCCTCCGATGGCAAACTTGGCTTTTATTGCCCCGGAGGTGATTGGAGCGCTAAATCAGGCATTACACACCTCTCTTAAGGCGCTAAGGCCGAGGTGCGAGGCGCTACCTCAGAGGGCGGGCACAGCGCAGGTGCTGCCAGTTAGCGATTGAACACAGACACACTGGCGCCGGTCAGTTCTTAAAGGGGAGGGTCGATCTTGCTCTGCAGCCACACCCTGCTCATTGGAGCCTTGAATCTCGGCCTGGGCAGACCTGTGGCTAAATCTTGCAGCCAAAGACTATGGAGAGGGCCAGGGAGCGAGCACAGCGCTTCTGCGAGTGGGCTTTGGAGGCTCTGGTTGGCACAGTAGATCCATTCTGTACCCAGAGAGTGGCAGGAGGCCTTTGCCACGCGAGTACAGAAGAGTGTGGAGGGAGGTGGCTCAGTGAGTCACCTCAAGCAGCATGGTGCCTAGGACCCATCTCCAATGTAGGAAAAAGTTCAACGACCTCACTCGGGTCGTCAAGGCGAGTGCCTTTTTTTCAAAACCTCTCCATCCCTCCATCTCAACCTCACTTTATGGCCAGAGGGTCTTAAAAGCCTCAATGCCCAACACTCATCCAACACCTATGGCCCTTTCATCAAACACACACGCACATTCCACACTTTGCATACAGTAAGGGCTATTCAACTATGGGAGGCACATCAGGAAAGACCATGGCTGCATACTGTAAGGGCTATTCAACTATGGGAGGCACATCAGGCAAGACCATGGCTGTATATTTACTCAGACGCCGTCCTTTTTCTTGCAGGCCAAGCTGTCTCATAATAGGAGACAGCAGCAACGGACCGGTGGAGGGCGGCCTCAGCTGCAACCCCTCAGCAATCTTGAGGTGCGCGTCCACAGGATTGTGGCAAGCCGGGTGATTGGTCCCGTCGCCACTGGAGACGCCGACCCCGTTCTGGACAGCAATGGTAAGGTCATCACCTTTCTGTCCTCTCTCCTTCCACTTGTTCCTCACAACACCAGCCTTTGACACTTTCAATCCAAATCATTAAATCGCTGCACTCATGCCTCCCTTGCTGCCACCCTGTCCTCACGCTAAAGCCACTCTTGTACCTCCCTGCTTTCAGATGGTGATTCACCAGGTGAGGAGATGGGCCCTCAAGCTGCCAGTGGGAGTGAAGCTGAAGGCGAGGAGGAAGAGGAAGTCGGAGCATCAGCACCACCCTCTCCCGAGGAAGCCCATGCCCACACTGGGAACATGCCTTCCCTGGAGGGGAGCAGGGGGAATGGTCTGATGAGGGTGAAGCTCCAGGACCCAGCGGGCTGCAGCAACGCGATGGGGGTAGGGAAGCTCAGGTGCCTTCTCCCTGGAGGGAGAGTATGCCATCGCGTCCTGCTGCACTGGACACACAGGAGGAGCGGGCACTCGCTGAAATGAGCGCCCAGGCGGAGCACAGGCACACTGAGCTCATGGCTGCAGTGGCAAGGGTGCTCGAATCCACTGAATCACTGGCAAGGAGTGTGGAGCACTTCGCTGTAGCACAGGCGGCTGCCACGCAAATGCTTAGTGCTGCAATGCAGTCACTGGCTGCTCTCATGCAGATGCAGATTGAGGCCACGCGAGCACTGACTGCTGCCATCATCGCTGGTTCGGACACATTTCCCCGGGGCTCTCACCGCGCCGCAGCAGGCCAGCAATCTGTACTCCAGCAGATTGCTCTGAATGCTGAAGTGCTGCCCCGTGGGAGTGCCAGTGTGTCGGTCGAGCAGGGAGTTGCTGTCCTCTCTCAAGATGACAGCATTCCTGCTGCCGCCACTGTCACTTCTCCACTGCACTTGCCACGGCCTGTAGGACAGACTGCTGCCGCCCATGCAGAGTTGGTGCAGTCTGCAGCCGGGGCCTCCAGGGCTAGTGCTGGTCGAGGCCGTCCTTCAAGGGCATCTGCAGTCTCAGGTTGTGACAATCAGCAGCCTTCCACCAGCCTTGCTCCAGCCACTGGGGTCCCATTACGGAGGAGCTGCAGGGTGGGAAGGGAGGAATTTCGCAAGGGAAGCAGATCACCCTCGATGGGAAAAAAGTAGGAGGTGTGACAAAATGTATTTCATTGTTTTATTAAAGGCCAAGGTTCGTGGTCAAATTTTTTAAAACTGTTTTGGACATTGTCTCCAGGTTGTGAGAGCCAGTTATGTTAATGACTTTTTTTTTTGTGTTTCTTTCTATTAGTTTGTCATGCGGAAATGAGACACGCAGAGTTTGTAAGATAAATAATTTTCTGTATTCAAAATGTACATGTTTGGTCTTTGCAATCATTGTTGCCCTGACCGGCTTAGGGGTTGCGGGATGGTTTCATTCAGGTTGTTTGAATGGCAGAAGCCATTTCCTCAGAAGGTGCCTAGAAGAGACTTGCTATGAGCCTTTGACGGGCAGCCCTTCCACTTTGTACATTGTGTGCCTCCCTCCCGCCTTGGTGCTGCTGATGATCATCCTCCTCATATTTATCCTCCTCCTCCTCTGGTGGTGCTCCAATGCCTGGTGGCATTGGCTGGGTCCTGAGGGTTACAAGGTTATGCAGCATGCAGCACACAACAACGAAGTGGGAGACTCGCTCAGGTGAGTACTGAAGGGCTCCTCCAGAATGGTCCAGACAGCGGAACCGTTGCTTGAGCACGCCGATTGTGTGCTCAACGATGTTCCTGGTAGCTTGATGGCTCTCATTGTATCGTAGCTCAGCAGGGACGCTGGGCGTACGGAGCGGTGTCATTAGCCAGGTGCACAGAGGATATCCCTTGTCCCCGAGAAGCCAACCATCTGGGTGATGCGGTGCCTGGAAAAGGTCTGCCACAGAAGTCTGGCGCAGGATGAAGGCATCGTGGCAGCTGCCAGGTAAGTGGGCATTGACAGCGAGTATCAGCTGTCTGTGGTCACAGACCAACTGAACGTTTAAGGAATGGAAGCCCTTTCGATTGCGGAAATCCTCGGCATTCTCTTGTGGCGCACGCAAAGCCACATGCATGCAGTCAATGGCGCCCTGCACCACGGGGAAGCCCGCCATCATCGCAAAGCCCATTGCGCGTTCATGCTGCTTGTCCGGGGTCATGGGGAAAGAGATGTACTCTCGTCTCCTTTTAAAGAGGGCATTTGTTACCTGACGGATGCAGCAATGCACCATGAACTGGGAGATATTGGCGATGTCCCCAGTAGCTGATTGAAATGAGCCGGTGGCATAAAAGTTGAGAGCCACTGTTATCTTCACTGCC
This sequence comes from Somniosus microcephalus, assembly GCF_052327205.1. NCBI lineage: Eukaryota > Metazoa > Chordata > Chondrichthyes > Squaliformes > Somniosidae > Somniosus > Somniosus microcephalus. The sequence continues at coordinate 29,695,660 of NC_140994.1, forward strand.
ACCGACAGAGACGTCCTGCTCTTCAGTTGAGGCTGCAGATCTGGCTGAAGCAGGTGGCAAAGCTCAGTGACCACCTCCTTGCTGAAGTGCAGCCTTCGCAAACACTGCTCCTCAGACATATTAATGTAGGAGAACAGCTGGCGAAAAACCCTGGGAGGGTAAGGTCTCCTATACAGAGGCCTGTTGGCCCTCCTCCATCTGACCATGATTGCCACTCTGTCTCTGCATCTCTGTGCCCTCCGAATGTGATGGAGAAGGACGACGTCCTCATCCATTGCAGCCCCCATAGTATCTAGGCAATCAAAGTTATGAAGGTCAAAAACCAAAGTACCTGCAAAGTTATGGTCAGAAGCCAAAACTACCTCAGACAGCGTTGACTCAATGCAGAAGTCTCTCTTTGTCTTTCTCAAAATCTCTCTCTCTTTCTCAGAACGAGTGGTCCAAAAATGGCTACCACACAAAAGCCAGGAAGAGGCCCCCTTTAAGTAGCGCCCCCCCCCCCCAGCTCCACAGTGACTGGGAAGCGTTCCAGTCTACCTGTCGTGGTTGTGCCAGGCGGAAAGGAGGGGGGCGCCATTCAATTTCCATCCCGGGGCATCACAAGGGCATTGCACTCTCGAATGACGTCAAGATCTGCGTGCGCAGGAGATCGGGCGGTATTGTTTAGCGCCGCCGCAAAATGTCTGGTCAATTTCGCGAGAGGCGCAGATATCGCCGCGCCCGGGCGCTAGTTGCTTTGCGTCCCATTAGCGCCCTCTTAAGGTGCTAACGGGAGGCACAAACCAGCTGAATTTTTCCCCCATAGTATTTAATTAATATATTCCATCTCTGGTTCAATCTTTCCCTAACTCAATCTGGCTAACCTAGTTTTATCCCAATAGGTCTACTGAAATTCCCCTCCCCCAAAAAACAGATTATCTGGTCATGATCACATTGCTGTTTCTGGGACCTTTCTGTGCACAAACTGGGCGCTGTGTTTCCTACGTTGTGACAGTGGCTAGACTTCAAAAAAAGTACTTAATTGGCTGTAAAGCACTTTGGGACGTCCTGCGGTCGTGAAAGGCGTGATACAAATTCATGACTTTCTTTCTTCTAATATTGGGTTACAGGAAGACTGCTTTTCATTCACAGTCAGCCTGGTTCACATAATATTGTAAACTGGGCCTCAGATTTTGGAGCCTGTGTTGCCAAATTTCCTCGGGAATAGGGGCAGACAGCTGATGTAATTGGGGTTGCGGGACTAGTGGGGGAGGAAAATAGGGATGAGTCCTTAAGAAACTGATGCAGGGATTTCTTGTGGGGGGCGGGCGGGTAGCTGTGTCCATTCCTAATGTAGTAAAAAGAGGCGAGATTGTCATGTGCTAGAATTAGCGCCAGTCCCGCCTCTGGTGCCCCTTCCTCTCCCCCCACCCCCAAGATATATGTGTACTGCACCTTCCTTGGGCAGAAATGGGCTGGCCTGGAATACTTTAAAACTGCACATTTGGATTTGGGAAATCTGCTTCCCTGTAAAGGGCCAAAAGCTGCCGACTTTGTAGACAAGCAACTGGCCCACGTTGCATTTCCCTTCTCTCCCACATAGTTGGAACCCCAGCAGTGCCAAGACTGCTGTGGCTGCGCACCAAAAATATGCTCTTTGCCTGATCCTGGGAATCTGACAGGGACAGGCTTAAAGGTCACCGGTGGGTCAAAGCAGGATTACAGATTTTGCGCTGTGTTTTTGTATCAGGGTGGGGATATACAGAAAGGCAAATAGCCATGTCATTATAAGAAAACTACAATTCCCGTTATGATTACAGACACAAAACTCAAAATCACTATATTGGCCCAGATTTTCCAGCCAATGGTGAAGAAATGGCGCTCGCCGTTCACTAAGCTTGCAGCGGCCCACAGACTTTTCACGAGCTTTTGAGTGGCAACTTGCTGTCATCGGGTGTCTGATACAGCGTAGCGCCCTCTACAGAGGATCTGTGGTGAGAGAGAGCAGGTCAAGCAACAGCGTGGCACTTCAACCAATCAGATTGAAGAATCCCCACTGAGACATGCAGAGTCTAAACCAGGAAGTATAAATTAGAATATTTAATTCAATGTAAAATAATGTACAGAAAGAGAAATAAAGAGAAGGAAAGAAATATGGGATTGAGAGAGAGAGAGATAACAGAGACAGGAAGAAAAAGAAAAAGTAAAAATTAAAACATTTAGGGCTAGAAATTCGGCTGTTTTGCGCCTCACGTTAGCGCCTGCAGGGGGCGGTAACGGGGCCCTTTGGTGTTCCCGATAGGGCGCGGCGAATTCAGCAACGCCCGCGAACTTCCCTGGCGGTTTTGCGCTGGCGCTAACACTTACCGCCTCAGTCTGTAGTGCCCCATGGATTGTGACATCATCAAGTGCGCAGCGCCCCGTTACTGCCCCGGATGTGAAACTCACTCCCGCCCCCTGTTGCATCGCCGGGCGTCAACAATGGTGGCAACAGGAGGCGCTGTCACCTCGGCTGGCCGCTTGAAGAGCGATAATTAAAGGCAGTGGTGGTCAGATAGGCCAAACTTTATTCTTCGCACCAGCCCGGTGCCTGCTGAAAGTTTTTGAAGCCTGATTGCTGCACGATGCCTAAGCCCTCCACTCTCTCAGAGTGATTGGGGCTGGAATGGAAGTTGCACAGGTCCCCTGGCCCCACAGAACTAAGAAAAAGAATGTTGCATACCATCATTGGCCTTTCCCTTTAAGTGAGGGAAGGAGCCTCTGATGCCGGTAGCACTGCACTGCACATTCTTCAGCGCTCTGCTGCTACCACCCCTCTCACACACTTTAGTGCCCTAAGAGAGGTGGTTAGTGCTTGATTTAGCGCTCCACTTCCCTCTGAATTTCACAGGAGGCGAGAATGATTAGCGCCTGTTTTAACTTTTAAAGTTTTAGCGCCCCAAACAGGGCGATACCGAACTTCTCCCCCTCAATTTTTAATTCTTTTAAATTCTCCAACAATAATTACATTCTGAAGGAATTAGACTCCACACTTGTTAAAGTTAAATTTTCAGTGCCACAGAGGTTGTTTGGCAGCAATTAAGACTTACCACATTGTAAAAAATTCACTTACACCAGAAACCACCAGTCCTAATTTTTTCTGGCGTGTTTAGTGGGTATCTAGTGGGTAAGTACAGCAACTTCACGCCCTTACATGGATTTCATTGCCGTGTCTATCAGCGAGGTACCAGTGGAGAGCAGCTTGTGGGGAAGCAGGGCAAATCAGACAGCAACTTCCAAATTTCTACGCTTAACTGCGCATGTGCGGACTCCAGAATTTGCTGCCCGATTTACTCCATAATAACGGTAAACATTGTTAACTTAATCATTACTCTTAATCCAAAATCCGGGCCAATATTTTGTGAAGCAGAGCAACACCGACAAAGGACAACTGCCCCAAGCTTCCCTCGTCTATATATGTTGATGGCATGAATCATACTGTATATGCCCAGTAGAAAACCCCTCCAAATCACTAAATACAACAATTCTTTGTAACATACTGAACAGATGTAGCTCATAGAAAGGAGTGTGGTAAGAAAAAGCCAAAGTGGCTGACTGGTTATGTACAAAGACAAATAAGACATAAACAAAATGTTTAGAATCATAGAATGATACAGCATAGAATGAGGCCATTCAACCCATTGTGCCTGTGCCGGCTCTTTGGTAGAGCTATCCAATTAGTCCCATTCCCCTGCTGTTTCCTGAAAATCTTTTCCCTTCAAGTATTTATCCAATTCTCTTTTGAATGTTACGATTGAATCTGTTTCCACCGCCCTTTCAGGCAGTGCATTCCAGATCATAACTCGCTGTGCAAGTAAATGTTTCCTCATGTTCTGGTTCAATCACCTTAAATCTGTGTCCTCTCCTTCACTGCTATATTGGCAGCATCCTCTTCTCTCGTGAAGACATATGAAAATTACTTCTTTAGTACCACAGCCACGTCCTCTGCCTCCACAAGAATATTTTCTTTTTGGTCCCTAATCATCCCCACCCTTTCCTTTGACTACCCTTTTACTATTATTATGTTTGCAAAACACTTTTGGATTCCCTTTTATGTTAGCCGCTAATCAATTCTCATACTCTCTCTTTGCCCCTCTTATTCTGTTTTTTTAGATCTCCTCTGTACTTTCTATATTTAGCTTGATTCTCTACTGTATTATGAACCTTACATTTATAAGCCTCCTTTGTCTGTCCTATTTTAATCTCTATCTTTTGTCATCCAGGGACCTCTAGCTTTGGATGCCCTTCCTTTCCCCCTCATAGGAATGTGTCTATTCTGTAGCAAACCATCTCTTCTCTGAAGACCTTGCATTGTTCAATTTACTGTTTTGCCTAACAATTTTTGATTCCAATCCACCTGGGCCAGATCCTCTTTCAACTCACTGAAGTTAGCCCTGCTCCAGTTATGTATTTTTACACTTGATTGCACCTTGTCCTTTTCCATAACTATTCTAAACCTGATGATATTGCCCAGAAATTCGGGTCGGGGGCTTCCTGCGGGTACAAGCCCCCGACCTGCACTTACCCAGCGCGCTGGCCGTTGTGTTGTGGGCCCGCATGGAATTCCGATCCGGGGCCTGGTCCAGCTGCCGGCGCACAGTGCTTGTGTATCCCAGGGGCGCAGTTAGTTCGATGCGTCTCCTGGGATCACGTGGGCCATGGAGAGCCAATGCAGGGAATGCTCCATTCATAAGATTGACAGGAAGAGCTGTCAAAACTTATAAATACTACGGCCCCAAAATAGCACTAAATCTTCAAATAAATTTTAAAAAATCACATTTTTAAAATAAACTATAAATTACATGAAATAACTATTTTAAACAATAATTTAAATTTTTGAAAAAAATAATTTTATTTTCTAACGGGGCTAAAAATAAACTTACCTTGCTTTAAAGTATTTAAAAATAATAAACCTGTGGAAAATATGTTTTAATTTTAATTAATTCACCACTTACCTTGTAAAAAGCAGGCCTTACGCCTGCTTTTTACATGTCTAACTTCTGCAGGCTTACCCTCCCGGGAAAACCTGTAAAGAAACTCGAAGTTTGATGCGCACGCGCAGCCTCTCCCGCGCACGCGTTCGAACTCTGAACCCCTTCGTTCAGGGGAACGGAAGTGCCGGTTTCCCGCGCATGCGCAGTGCATGCAGGAAACCAGCACTTCCATTGGGCCTACGGGTGAGTACCCCGTGCGTACTCGCCCTTGGAGAACCGAATTTCTGGGCCATTATGATCAATGTTCCCCAAATGCTCTTCCACTGAAACATGCTCCACTTGATTCCCCAGAGGAGGCGGACCTGTGTGGGAGTGGCAGCGGGACCTGAGAGAAGGCGGAGCAGCCATAAAAGAGCGCTGCAGAGGAGGCCCGACACCGGAGTGCTGCGAGTTAGGAAAGATTCCGAGAGCGGGAGCAGTCAAACAACAACAACTGTGAAACCGCTACAAGGACGTCACAACCAGGGAAGGAGCGGATTGGTAAGTAGGACCTGGTGATTATTTCTACAGTCAAGTCGTTGAAGAAAAAGTAAGGTTTCAAGTTTAGAGTAAGTAGTGTTTAAAGGGAAGTAAGGTCCCTAGTGTATTTAATATTCTTTAAATTAAAGGGAGTAAATTAAGGGTAGGACATGGCAGGGCAGCTCGGCAGCGTGGAGTACTCCTCCTGTGCTATGTGGGAAGTCAGGGACACTTTAGGTGTTTCGAGCGAACACATGTGCAGGAAGTGTCTCCAGCTGCAGCTACTCGAAATCCGCGTTTCAGAGCTGCAGCTGGAGTCACTGTGGAGCATCCGCGAAGCTGAGATCTTCGTGGATAGCACGTTTAATGAGGTGGTCACAACGTAGGTAAAGAGTGCACAGGCAGACAGGGAATGGGTGACTGCCAGACAGAGTAAAAGAACTAGGAAGGTAGCGCAGGAGTCCCCTGGGTCCATCTCCCTCTCCAACAGATTTTCCGTTTTGGATACTGCTTAGGGAGATGGTTTCTCAGGGGAATGCAGCAAGAGCCAAGTCCATGGCACTAAGAGTGGCTCAGCTGCACAGGAGGGGAGGAAAAAGAGTGGGAGAGCAATAGTGACAGGGGATTCTATCGTAAGGGGAACAGATAGACGTTTCTGTGGCCGCAGACGTGACTCCAGGATGGTATGTTGCCTCTCTGGTGCCAGGGTCAAGGATGTCACTGAACAGCTGCAGGGCATTCTGAAGGGAGAGGGCGAAAAGTCAGAGGTCGTGGTTCACATTGGTACCAACGACATAGGTAGAAAGAGGGATGAGATTCTGCAACAAGAATTTAGGGAGCTAGGTAGCAGATTAAAAAGCAGGACCTCAAAGGTTGTAATCTCTGGATTACTCCCGGTGCCACGTGCTAGTGAGTACAGGTAGACTATCCTTTATCCGAAAACCTCGGGACCAGCCGTGTTTCGGTTTTCGGAAAATTTCGGATTTCGGAAGGTGGGTTGGCGGGGGTCCGTGGGGGGGTCGGCGGGGGTCCGCAGTCGTGGCTTGTCCATCGCTGCTAGCCTGGAATGCAATGAAGTTCTGCATTTCCACCAACAGGTCGTCGTGCTCGGTCGGAACAGGGGCCGGCACCGCCGCGGGCTCAGAGCTCTCGTTGCTTTCGAGCCTTTGGAAGAGAGTCAGGTGGTTCCGCGGGGGGGGGTCGGCGGGGGGTCGTGCGCACGACTTACGCTGACCCTCTGCTCAGCGTAAGTCGGCGGGGGTCGGGGTCGGCGGGGGTGGGGTCGGGGTCGGCGGGGGTCGTGCGCCACTCTGGTCATGTCGTGCGCACGACTTACGCTGAACGAAAAAACCTTCGGTTTTTAGAGGGTTTCGGTTTTCGGAAGTTCGGATAAAGGGTAGTCTACCTGTATAGGAATAGGAGGATAGAGCAGATTAATGCGTGGCTAAAGAGTTGGTGCCGGGGGGAGGGCTTTAGTTTCCTGGATCACTGGATCTGCTTCGGGGGAAGGTGCGACCTGTACAAGTCAGAAGGGTTGCACCTGAACCGGAACGGGACCAACATCCTTGCAGGGAGGTCTGCTAGTACTGTTGGGGGGGGGTTTAAACTAACTTGGCAGGGGGATGGGATATGGAGTAGAGCTATAGTAAGGGGTGATGCACAGCCAAATATAGAGGAAAAAACAAGTCAGCCTGGAAGGCAGAGCAAATATGTAACAGCACAAGGGAGTATGGCAAAGGCTGGATGGCATTTATTTTAATGCAAGGAGTCTTGCGAGTAAGGCAGATGAATTGAAGGTGTTGATGAACACATGGGAGTACGATATTGTTGCTATCACAGAGACATGGTTGAGGGAGAAGCAGGACTGGCAGCTCAATATTCCGGGGTATAGAATCTTCAGGCGAGACCGAGGGGGGTGGGTGGTGTCGCAATATTAATCAAGGAGTCAAATACTGCTGTAAGGAGGGATGATATCTTAGCAGGTTCCTCTAATGAGGCCATATGGGTAGAACTTAAAAACAAAAAGGGGGCAAGCACTTTGCTGTGAGTGTACTATAGGCCTCCAAACAGTCAGGGGGAGATAGAGGAACAGATATGTAGGCAAATCTCAGAGAAGTGTAGAAATAATAGGGTACAGGAAACTTTGGTTTATCCGGAGGTTGAATGTCCGGAAACCTCGATCCACCAGCAGAAATCAGGAGCCGTTTTGTTAGGTTTTTTTTTCTTCTCGTGGCTTTTTTTTCCAACAGTTAGGCTCTGCAAAGTCTCTCTGAAGCTGTTGCTAAGCTACAGAGACGCTTCCAAGGTACGGGCCGACTGTTTAGAAGCTGTTGCTAAGCAACAGTGTTGTCCGGCAGTTTTGATAGATCGGCAACAGCTCGGTCCCATCGGTGCCGGATATCACAAAGTTTCCTGTAATAATAGTAGGGGATTTCAACTTCCCCAATATTAACTGGGATAGTCAGAGTGTGAAAGGCTTAGAGGGTGCGGAATTCTTAAAGTGCATCCAGGAGAATTTTTTGAGCCAGCATGTAGAAAGTCCTACAAGAGAGGGGGCGGTACTGGACCTAATTCTAGGGAATGTAACCGGGCAAGTGGTAGAAGTATCAGTAGGAGAGCATTTTGGTGACAGTGACCATAATTCGATGAGATTTAAGGTAGTCATGGAAAAGGACAAAGATGGACCGGAAATAAAGGTTCTAAATTGGGGGAAGGCCGATTTTAATATGATAAGGCAGGATCTGGCCAAAGTGGACTGGGATCAGCTACTTGTAGGAAAATTCACATCAGAGCAGTGGGAGTCTTTCAGAAAGGAAATAGAGTACAACGCCAACATGTTCCTGTAAAGTTCAAGGGTGGGACCAACAAGCCCAGGGAACCCTGGATGTCAAGGGATATACAAGAATGGATTAGGGAAAAAAGGAAGGCTTTTGGCAGATACAAAGGTCAAAAACAGTGGAAGCCCTAGAGAAGTATAGAAAGTGCAGAGGGGTACTTAAAAAAGAAATTAGGAGAGTGAAGACAGGGCATGAAAAAACACTGGCGGGCAAAATAAAGGAAAATCCCAAGGTGTTTTATAAGTATATTAAATTCAAGAGGATGACCAGGGAAAGAGTAATGCCCATTAGGGACCAAAGTGGCAATCTATGTGTAGAGCCGGAAGATGTGGGTGAGGTTTTAAATGAATATTTTGCAGCTGTGTTCACTATGGAGAAGGACAATGTAGGCATAGAAATCAGGCAGGGGGACTGTGATATACTTGAACAAATTAGTATTGAGAGGGAGGAGGTACTAGCGGTTTTAGCAGGCTTAAAAGTGGAAAAATCCCCAGGCCCTGACGAGATGTATCTCAGGCTGCTGTGTAAGGCAAGGGAGGAGATTGCAGGGGCTCGGACACAAATTTTCAGATCCTCTCTGGCCACAGGGGAGGTGCCAGAGGACTGCTAATGCAGTACCATTATTCAAGAAGGGTAGTAGGGATAAACCAGGGAATTAAAGGCCAGTGAGCCTAACATCAGTGGTAGGGAAACTATTGGAAAAAATTCTGAGGGACAGAATTCGTCTCCACTTGGAGAGGCAAGGATTAATCAAGGATAGTCAGCATGGCTTTGTCAGGGGGAGATCATGTTTAACCAATTTGATTGAATTTTTCGAGGGGGTGACTAGGTGTGTGGGTGAGGGTAGCTCAGTTGATGTAGTCTACATGGACTTCAGTAAGGCTTTTGAGAAAGTCCCGCATGGGAGACTGGTCAAGAAGGTAAGAGCCCATGGGATCCAGGGCAATTTGGCACATTGGATCCAAAATTGGCTTAGTGGCAGAGGATGATGGTCGAAGGTTGTTTTTGTGACTGGAAGCCTGTATCCAGTGGTGTACCGCAGGGATCGGTGCTGGGTCCTTTGCTGTTTGTAGTGTACATTAATGATTTAGATATGAATGTAGGAGGTATGATCAGTAGGTTCGCAGATGACACGAAAATTGGTGGAGTGGTAAATAGCGAGGAGGGAAGCCTCAGGCTACAGGACGATATAGACGGGTTGGTCAGATGGGCAGAACAGTGGCAAATGGAATTTAACCCTGAAAAGTGTGAGGTGATGCATTTTGGGAGGGCTAACAAGGCAAGGGAATACACAATGAATGGTAGGACCCTAGGAAGGACAGAGGATCAGAGGGACCTTGGTGTGCATGTACATAGATCCCTGAAGGCAGCAGGACAGGTAGATAAGGTGATTAAAAAGGCATATGGGATACTTGCTTTCATTAGCCGAGGCATAGAATATAAGAGCAGGGAGGTTATGATGGAGCTGTACAAAACGCTATTTAGGCCACAGCTGGAATACTGTGTGCAGTTCTGGTCGCCACACTATAGAAAGGATGTGATTGCACTGGAGAGGGTGCAGAGGAGATTCACCAGGATGTTACCCGGGCTGGAGCGCTTCAGCTATGAAGAGAGACTGGACAGGCTGGGGTTGTTTTCCTTAGAGCAGAGAAGGCTGAGGGGGGGCCTGATTGAGGTATACAAAATTATGAGGGGCACAAAATTATGAGGGGCATAGATAGGGTAGATAGAAAGGAACTTTTCCCCTTAGTAGAGGTGTCAATAAGCAGGGGTGTAGTTTCAAGGTAAGGGGCAGGAGGTTTAGAGGGGATTTGAGGAAAAACTTTTTCACCCAGAGGGTGGTTGGAATCTGAAACTCACTGCCTGAAAGGATGGTAGAGGCAGGAACCCTCAACATTCAAGGAGCATTTAGATGAGCACCTGAAACGCCATAGCATACAAGGCTACGGACCAAGTGCTGGAAAATGGGATTATAATAGAGCAAGCTTGATGGCCGGTGCGGACATGATAGGCCGAAGGGCCTCTTTCTGTGCTGTGTAGGGTTGCAAAATTCTGGGAATTTTTAAAAGAGGAAACTTTCCATGGGAATTTATGGGAATTTTGAGTTTTTTTGCACACTGATGGTTTTTGTCTCTGACCCTTATATTATCTTTGTCGTCAAAATAGACATACTGTTCCATACAAATAAAAACAGGCTTTCAAAACTTTATTTAGGTTATAATTTTGAACTTTATTGAACCCCCACAAAAAAGACCCATCTAAAATAAAATAAAAAGAGCGTCAGCTTATTTAGCCTGTAATTTGTCCTTATTTTGTCCCTTTGAGTCTTCTACTCCTCATTGCTCCTCCTGATTCTCTGACTCTGGCTCTGACGTGTCCATTTCCTCCTCTGTGTCAGTGTCTAGCTGTGTGGTGGACACGTCTGTATCTGGCTCAATAAGTTGTAGGTTTGCCCGGATAGCCACCAGTTTCTCCACTCTCTTGTTAGTCAGCCTGTTGCGCACCTTTGTATGCGTATTCCCAAAAAGTGACCAGTTTCGTTCAGAGGCCGCTGATGAAGGTGGGATTTGGAGTATCACCGATGCAATAGGTGACAGGGCCTCAGATGCACAAAGTCCCTTCCACCAGGTATGTGCACTGATATGCTTGCATGATTCCCATATCCCATCCCCATTCCAAAGACCTTGCTTGGTAGAGAACTTTGCCAGACTTCCCAGAACTTTGCCCACATCCAGATTGAGATGGTGTGAGAGGGTAGAAATCACACTGTAAGCGCTGTTGATCTGTTCTCCAGAAAGTATTGGTCTCCCAACATGCTTTGGGTCCAGCATGTATGCTGCAGCATGAATCGGCTTGACACAAAATTCTTGACGCGTCTGTATGAATTGAACAATTGCCTTCTCCTCTGCTTTGAGCAGCAGGGATGTGGGTAGGGCAATGCTGATTTGTTCTTTTAAATCAGTAAAAAGCCTGAGAACATCTGACAAGACAGCGTCATCTCTTTCAATCTGAGTAATTGCAGATGCTACGGTGAGAGTAGTTTAAGGCTGCTAACCACTCTCCCAAAACACATCATCCAGCAGTATTTTCTTGATGGTGGTTTCCATATCCCCAGACTGGGATATTGCCATTTCTTGCAGCGACTCCTTACCCTCCAGAAGGCTGTTGTACATTATGACAACACCACCCCATCTAGTGTTGTTGGGCAGCTTCAGTGTGGTGTTCTTGTTCTTTGTCATTTGCTTGGAGTTGTAGGTTGCTGCAACTACCTGTTTTCCCCTGACATACTTAGCAACTTGCTTGGCTCTCTTGTACAGTGCTTCCATGGTTCTCAAACCCATGATGTCCTTGAGGAGCAGGTTAAGCCCATGAGCTGCGCACCCAATAGACGTAATATGAGGGTAGGCCTCCTCCACTTGAGCCCAAGCAGCCTTCATATTTGCAGCATTGTCAGTAACTACTGCAAAGACCTTTTGTGATCCAAGATCGTTGATGGCCGCTTTCAGCTCATCAGCAATGTATGTGTCTGTTGTCCTTCGTATCTGTGCTCTTGAAGAACACTGGGAGAGGCGTGGAGACAATGTAGTTTATGATGCCCTCCCCTCGTACATTTGACCACCCATCTGAGATAACTGCAACACAGTCTGCCATCGCTATCGTTTCTTTGAGCTTTCCTTGGACTCTGTTATACTCAGCCTCCAGCAAATAAGTAGACAAAGCATGTCTGGTGGGAGGACAGTATGCAGGGCGAATAACATTGAAAAATCTCTTCCAGTACACATTGGCTGTGAGCATGAGGGGTGAGCCTGTTGCATATACAGCTCGAGCAAGGCACTCATCTGCATTCTTCTGGCTATGGTTATCCATTTTATCAAAGAACCTTCCAAGTGGGCCAGGAGTTGCTGATGATAAGGAGCCTGATGCTGAATGAGAACCATCATCTTCTTGAATGGAAGCAGAGGAACTCTGGGCTGACTGCTGTGAGCTTTGAGTGAAGTTGTTGCATTTGGATAAATGCTGCTGCATCTTTGTGGCATTCTTTACATATGGCTTTCTACAGTCTTTCCACATGTACACAGTCTTTCCATCTTTAATGCCTGGGGTAAAATGCTTCCACACATCCGACGGTAAACGTGGCATTGTTCTATGCAGAGAAATAAAGGGCATTCATCTCTGTGTCGAACTGCGGTCGATCAGCACGATTGCAACAGGGTGAGTACATTTTTGCTGATGCTCCATGTGATGGAAGCATGACCTGTACACACACGACGCTACATCACCAATAGTGTATTATTTTGTATATTTTAAATTGAAGGACAACAGAGTTCAACAAGTAACTGGTTTATTTGGTATAAAGTCTGATTTACTTACTGCATCATCACAACATCAGCAGAAAACAAAATGACTTCCCTCAGGACCCCTAACCTGGATCTTAAAAAAACTATAGCAGTCTTACAGATGCCTGCAGGCCAATCACAATTCGATATGCAAATAGAGGGAGCTAATCGCTCATCCACTCATCCAACCAATCAGGACACATTTGTTCACAGTCACACACAAAACTTGTAATTATTAAAACAAGCCAAGTAAGAAGATAAACATATATTGATTAAGAAATTTCTTAATAATTAAGATTCCATCTCTGTTAGTAATTTTAAGAGAGGACCTGTGGGAAAAAAAAGAAAGAAATACAAAAAAAACAATATTATGCTAGCATGTGCTTTTTTGGGCAAAATTCCCAAAATTCCCAAGCTAAACTTCCCATGGAAAATTTCTGGAAATTTACCGGAAACTTTCCACCCCTTTGCAACCCTAGTGCTGTGTAACTCTATGACTCTATAACTAGATCCAGCACCGCTTCCTTCCTTGTTGGACTGGAAAGACACTGATTAAAAAAGTTCTCTTGTACACATTTCAGGAGTTCCTCTCCCTCTTTGCCCTTTATACTGTTACTATCCTAGTCTATATTAGGATAATTGAAGTCTCCCAACTACTCTGTAGTTCTTGCATATTTCTGTAATTTGCCTGCAAATTTGCTCCTGTATCTCCTTCCCACTATTTGGTGGCCGATAGTATACACCCACTAGTGTAATAGCTCCTCTATTGTACCTTAATTCTAACCATATAGATTCTGTCTTTGACCCCTCAACTACATCATCTCTCTCCAGTGCTCTATTAGTTTCTTTGATCAATATTGCTACCCTCCCTTTTTTTCCTTCCCTATCTTTTCTGAATACCTTGTAGCCAGGAACATTAAGTTCATAATCCTCCCTTTCTTTGAGCCAGGTCTCTGTTATTGCCACTATATTATAGACCCATGTTTCTACAAAGTAAAGGCATCTAATACTCAACTAAACTGAGCCAAGTACAAGGAACAGCTAAAGAAAACGAAGGCTGTGATTAGATCAGCTAAAAGGATAATGGAAAAGGGAACTGTAGACAATTGGGGAAGTAATGTGGAAAGCTTTTTCAGTAATGTGAAGACTCAGAGGACTGTCAGAGTGTACTGGGCCATTGAAGTATGCTCAAGGAGTATGATGTGGTGATGTTAATAATAAAACTAGTAATATTAACATATTGTTTTAGATAGAATTAAGAACCTGAAAATAGATGGAGCAGCCGGACTAGATGATATCCACCCAAGGGTCCTCAGGGTGATGGGACACTAGCTGTGCGAGCCCCTTGCCTGTATCTTTAATAGCTCACTGCACTCTGGGATGGTTCCCATAGACTGGAAGGAGGCTAATGTAATCCCCATTTTTAAAAAAGGAGACAAGACAGAGCCGAGTAACTATAGGCCCAATAATTTGACATCAGTAATAGGAAAGATGCTTGAGGGCATCATTAGGGACGTAATATATGATTGCTTGGATAGAGAGGAACATATTAGGACATCAGAACATAAGAAATAGGAGCAGGAGGCGGCCATTCGGCCCCTCGAGCCTGCTCCACCATTGAATGAGATCATGGCTGATCTGATCTTGACCTCAACTCCACTTTCCTGCCCGCTCCCCATAACACTTGATTCCCCTGTTTTCAAAAATCTGTCTCTCTCCGCCTTAAATATATTCACTGACTCAGCCGCCGCAGCTCTCTGGGGTAGACAATTCCAAAGATTCACGACCCTCCAAGAGAAAAAATTCCTCCTCTTCTCCGTTAAATCTCTAAAGGCTCATGAGCAATGCTGTGAAGCAACAGCTCGAGCAAATAGGGTGTTGGGGTGCATTTATAGAATTGGATTTCAGACATGGCATACTATTTTGTCCTTGTACAAGACCTTGGTCAGGCCTTAGTTGGAATACTGTGTCCAGTTTTGGTCTCCTCACTTGGTGGGTGATATTGTGGCTTTGGAAAGAGTGCAGAAGAGGACCACTAGACTAATTGCCAATTTTAGTTATCGTGATAGGTTAAAAGAGCTGGGGCTCTACACTTTAGAGAAACGAAGACTATGGGGTGATCTGATCGAAAACACAATCAATAATATTATTTACATGTGCCAGTGACAGATTAATTTCTGCCCTTAGTTGCCTTTATTCCTGCTGTTGGCCAGGCTCCTCAATCTGCTAATAAAGGATAATTTATGAGACAACATAACCGAACTGCAACATCACAGCCCCCACCCTGACCAGACAGCTCCATAAATATACAACTTTGTGCGGGGAAAATAATTCTTGCAATTTCTTGTCTCACTGGAGTCTTATAAGTAGAAAACCTGTGCTTCACAGTGAAAGTTAAATAGCCTGCGTATATCTCCATTTTAAAGATAATTCCTCCACAATCTTTCTTTCCTACTTTGATAACAATTTCAGTTCCTATGAGTATTTCCTCCAAGGCCCAGGCCCCCAAAAGCAGTTAGCGCTTTCCTTAGTGGGAGGGGAGGGGGGGAAGTAATAGAATAGATGGAATTGAGCTGATTAGATAGATGAACGTAGAAGTAAATATAAAACATAAGAAGCAGCAAGAGATTGGGGCAGAAGAGAGGATGATGAATGGGAAGATAGAGCAAGCAGAACTGTTTAAAACATTTTTTTTTTAAATTACTACAGCTTTCAGGGTTTATTTTAGTTGCACAGTGTTTGTGCTAAAGTTGAAAATGTTTAAAACATGGCTGTTATTGGAGAGACTGGAATTCTCCACAGCTGTTGACAGTCTATGAGGTAAAAGTAATTATGGCCAAGATTTCCTGGATCACTTACACAGAAATGTATGCCATTTTCTGCGACAATCTTGCTGAAAGGATTTTACGCTAAAATTTCCTATTTCCATTTACCCACATTGGAAGTTAAAAACTGGCGTAAAACAAGCGCACATGCAGTGCCGCCAATTGTTACCCATTTGTGTTGCAACTGCAGATATAAAGTACTTTATAAGCTATTTTTTAAAATGGTGCATTTCCCCTCAGAGAATATTGCATGTGCCTGTATTCCTATTGAGTGAACCTATTTTGTAAAATTAGGAAACGTACATGTGTAGAGCATGCTGATGCTATGCTGCATCATTTAGTGGTCCAGCAAGAAACAACAAAACTTGCATTATGAGGGGAAGGAAGTGTGAATTTCAGTTAAACCTGGGTTTGAACTCAGAGTTGTCCAGTTGAGGCCCCTGACATTTTATCTCCAGGCCTACTGGAGAGGAACTGGTACAGCCACTCATTTCTACATGCAACTAACAAGACAGCAGCTCCATTGCTATGTCCAGTAACAAAGATTAATTTGCACACCTTCACCATGGTGTCAGTTTGGGCAATATTTAACACTATTGTCAAAAAGCTATTGTTAACACTGTTACAGTCTGAATTATTCAGGATTACCTTTGGAGGTTAAAATCGCTACCAGAAATAGTCTCACTGTTGAGTGATATTGTGTTGCTGTGCTGGTGACTTCACTGTCAATACTTTCTGCCATGGCGTCGCACTGCTGGAGTCTTTTGCCTCTGCTGCTCCTCTTCCTCTATTATGCAGAACAAGGGGCTGCCCATTGAGAGGCCATTCCAGCTGCTTAGTCCTTCATATTGCTTGGGAGAGGGTGGTGGGGGGCTGAAACATTTTGGGTGCACTGAGACTGACAGCACTTTAGTTATGTATAGTGCAGGTCTTCATAAAAAAACAAAACAATAATTTTAAATCGCGATGTAAATTGCCATCAAATTCCAGAAATCTCAGTTACGTCAATATCAAGTGTCTTCAGGCGTAAAGCTATACCAGTGCATTACTCACGTAAATGCAGTAAAGTTGCGTGAGCTGGCCTTTTGCATGGGAGACGAGCAATGTAAATGAACGGCAGAGAGCTTTGCAGGGCGTATCTCGGAAGCGCCAAAAATGATCAGGAAATTTCAACATAAAATTGACGTGAAACAGTTACGTGAAAATTTCCTTGGGGAAACCAGCGCAATGCCGCTCTTACGCCATAGTTACGCTGAAACTTAAATCAAATTATTAGAAAGTAAACAAAAAAGGAAAATATCTACACCAGGGAAGTAAACATTTTGAAATGTGACAGAATGATGTTTCTTTTTGGATACATGAAAAGAGTAAGAGTCAGTTAAGCATGATTTAGGTCGGGACTAATTGACAATCAAGTTAGTGGCTTCTCGACTAACAATAAACAATTGAGCTGTGTTCCAGATCAACCTGAAAAAGCTTTGCTTTAAGTGAAGGATGAAAAAGATTTCAATATTTTTCAGTTTTTTGAGCCTTTATAGACCTACAAATGGGTAGATCCTGAAACACATGCAATTTCAGTATATCCATTTCAACACTGTCTAAAATTTGATCAAATGCTTTTATTTACTGTGGTAACAACCTTGTGTTCCTCTACAGATTCTTGAAGATTCATGGTTAGTGACTGCGCTTGGCATGTTTATAAGTGACTTTACTCTGCTCTAACTCCATGAAAACGTAACATAACTTAAAAGTTATTAGGTGATGTCACGGAGTTCATACGGTAAATTTCTCAGCCTGTTTTATTTGTATGAAAGAACCCACCTCGTGTTTGCGAGAAGTCCCCTGCAGAGATGAGTGAAAGCGTGAGGAGGAATTTTTGAGTTGCGGAGGTGAAAACATAGACTCCGCATAATATGAATGATCTTCTAGTGGTGTGATTTTCTGTCCCTAACCTCCATCCCCGCCCCAACCAAAGAAACATCGCCATGAGGAGGATAAGAGAAAAGAATGACCGTTGGGTGACCATTTATTATTGCTACGTCAAACTCTTATTTACTGCACAAATGTTGTTTATATGGTCAATATTATCCTTTTAAACGTGTTAAAATGTCTTACAGTTAAAAGCTTTTAATGATGTTTGAGATTGTCAGGTGACATGATGATCTATACATCACCGTTAAGTACAGTCAATAGCAACTGTGAAACTCTGAAAAGGAAATGGTTCAGTACTTAGTGCTGCAGTTTTTGGATACAGCAGAGTACTGCAATATGGCGTGCAGAAGTTTCTTACAAATAGTGTACCTAATTAAGCTAGTACAGGAAACTTTGGTTTATCCGGAGGTTGTATGTCCGGAAACCTCGATCTACCGGCAGAAATCAGGAGCCGTTTTGTTCGGTTTTTTTTCTTCTCGTGGCTTTTTTTTTACTTCTCGTGGCTTTTTTTTTCAACAGTCAGGCTCTGCAAAATCTCTCTGAAGCTGTTGCTAAGGTACAGAGACGCTTCGAAGGTACGGCCGACTGTTTAGAAGCTGTTGCTAAGCAACAGTGTGTGTTGCCAGATACGGAGCTGCAAATCTCCGTATGCTTCAACATTAACGCTGGTATGTCCAGCAGTTTTGATAGATCGGCAACAGCTCGGTCCCGTCGGTGCCGGATATAACAAAGTTTCCTGTAGTGTGAATGAACTTTTACACTTGTAATCAAGATAATGTCAAATAATATAACTTGCACCAACTGCAGCAGCCAATCTGTATGAAAGACCACTCGAGGCAAATCCCAGACAGTTTCACTGTACTGCACCACTTGCCATTTTTGTTTCTGAAAGGTCTTAGAAATCAATAAAAGGGTTTTACTAAAAGCCACTTTAACAAAACTTCTGCCAGAGTAGTCTCCTAATCTTTATGGCAACAATACATTTTATTAAAAAGTTTATTTTAATTTTAGTTAGAAGACTTCATGGCTAATTTTCTTAGGATTTTCAGTATAATCAAACCCTAAAGACTCAATAACTATACTCATAATTACTCAGTCTGAGCTAACCTTCTAGTGTCCTTTAAGAGGCAAAGGAAAAAACAATACATCACAAGTTGATTGTACTGCCAACATTTTTCATTTTAAGCCTCAGATTGTGCTGATGTTGGTGCATCTTCTCCATCATTTACATGAATGGCCAATTTATACTAGAAACTACAAAAACTGGAATGTATCAATCACCGACAATGTCCCAATTCTGAAGAAAGATTAAAAGGAGCACCAGAGTTTAAATGAATGTTTAGGAACTTAGATTTTAATCAACAATCGATTAATCATTCAGTCAAGTTTGGCCAATCTGATTAGAACATACATTTGGACTTCAAAGTTTGTTTAATGATTCTAACACACTAAAGGATTGTCACTCTGAACTAGTCAATCCTTTTCCTAATCCAAGGTCATGGACTGGAAACAGTTAAGATTATAAACAGTAGAAAATGCTCTTTGCAGAAGTCCAGGGAGGGAACGCTATCAAGAAGCAGTCAATCTAATGTGTATGCTACTGCGTATCAGTTAGCCGATAGCATTCAGAAAATGCATATAAATATATCTGACAGCTTTCCACTGAAGGTTTTAAAGCTCGGTTCACAGCTGCATTTTTCATTAACTGCTGGGACATTATTTTGGAACAAGTTTCTTGCACAGTGCTATTTATTTCAATCAGTTTTCCTTTTGTTGATAGCTTCAATTTTTATATTTGCTTTTTTTGAATAAGGAAAATTAAAGCAAAATTCAATCCTGACTCTCCAAAATAAACATATTTCTCATAGATTCATAGAAGATAGGAGCAGGAGTAGGCCATTCGGCCCTTCGAGCCTGCTCCGCCATTCAATGAGATCATGGCTGATCATCCAAATTCAGTACCCTGTCCCTGCCTTCTCCCCATATCCCTTGATCCCTTTAGCCTCAAGAAATATATCCAACTCTTTCTGGGATATATTTAATGAACTGGCCTCCACCGCCCTCTGTGGCAGAGAATTCCACAGGTTCACCACTCTCTGGGTAAAGACATTCCTCCTCATTTCAGTCCTAAATGGCTTACCCCTTATCCTTAGACTATGACCCCTGGTTCTGGACTCCCCGGCCACCAGAAACATCCTTCCTGCATCTAGTCTGTCCAGACCTGCCAGAATTTTATAGGTTTCGAGGAGATCCCCTCTCAATCTTCTAAACTCCAGTGAGTATAAGCCCAATCGACCCAATCTCTCCTCATACGTCATTCTTGCCATCCCAGGTATCAGCCTGGTGAATCTTCGCTGCACTCCCTCCATGGCAAGAACGTCCTTCCTCAGGTAAGGTGACCAAAACTGCACACAATACTCAAGGTGCGGTCTCACCAAGGCCCTGTACAACTGTAGCAAGACATCCTTGTTCCTGTACTCGAACCCTCTTGCTACGAAGGCCAACATACCATTTGCCTTCTTAACCGCCTGCTGCACCTGCATGCTTACCTTCAGCGACTGGTGCACAATAACACCCAGGTCTCTTTGCACTTCCCCTTCTCTCAATCTATTGCCATTCAAATAATAATCTGTCTTCTTGTTTTTGCCACCAAAGTGGATAACCTCACATTTATCCACATTATAGTGCATTTGCCAGGTTTCTGCCCAATCACCCAACCTGTCCAAATCGTACTGGAGTTTCACGACATCCTCCTCACAGCTTACCCTCCCACCCAGCTTTGTGTTGTCTGCAAATTTGGAGATACTACATCCAATTCCCTCGTCCAGATCATTAATATATATTGTGAACAGCTGGGGTCCTAGGACCGATCCTTGCGGTACCCCACTAGTCACTGCCTGCCACTCGGAAAATGACCTGTTTATTCCAACTCTTTGCTTTCTGTCCGCCAACCAGTTCTCTATCCAAGTCAATACCTTGCCCCCAATCCCATGTGCCTTAATTTTGCACGCTAATCTCTTATGTGGGACCTTATCGAAAGCCTTCTGAAAGTCCAAATACACCACATCCACTGGTTCTCCCTTATCTATTTTACCAGTTACATCCTCAAAAAATTCCAGTAGATTAGTCAAGCATGATTTACCTTTTGTAAATCCATGTTGACTTTGTCCGATCCTGTCACTGCTTCCCAAGTGCTCTGCTATTACATCTTTTATAATACTCTAGCATTTTCCCCACTACCGATGTCAGGCTTACCGGTCTATAATTCCCCACTTTTTCTCTACCATCTTTTTTGAATAGTGGGGTAACATTAGCTACCCTCCAATCCATGGGTACCGTTCCAGAGTCTATCGAGTACTGGAAGATGACCAGCAATGCATCTACTATCTCTAGGGCCACTTCCTTAAGTACCCTGGGATGTAGACCATCAGGCCCTGGGGATTTATCGGCCTTCAGTCCCATCAATTTTCCTAACACCATTTCCCTACAAATACTGATTTCTTTCAGTTCCTCCCTTTCATCAGACCCTATGTTCCCCGGCATCTCTTGGAGGTTATTTGTGTCCTCCTTTGTGAAGACAGAACCAAAGTATGTATTTAGTTGGTCTGCCATTTCCTTGTTTCCCATTATAAATTCCCCTGATTCTGACTGTAAGGGACCTATGCTTGACTTCACCAATCTTTTTCTCTTCACATATCTATAAAAGCTTTTACAGTCAGTTTTTATGTTCCCTGATAGCTTACTCTCATATTCAATTTTCCCTTTCTCAATTAATCCCTTTGTCCTCCTTTGTTGACTCCTAAACTGCTCCCAATCCTCAGGATTATTGCTTTTTCTAGCCAATTTATATGTCCTCTCCTTGGATCTTATGCTATCCCTAATTTCCCTTGTTAGCCACGATTGAGTCACCTTTTTTGTTTTATTTTTATGCCAAACTCTCCCTGAACTCTTAGCTATCTTTTTTCTGTAAAGGGTACTGACTTCAAAACTATTAGTGTTAGAAATTTGTCTTTAAAGAATTTTCAAAGTATTTACTGTGACACACCATAATTCATTAGATATGAGTTTGAATTAATACTAAATTTAGCTCAACTGGCAAACTATATAATAATGAGAAGGCTTCCCAATTTCCCCACAATGGGGTATTTCCCAATGTAAGGAAACACTGATGCATTCGTGTGACCATCCTGGCTCTGATACACAATGCAATGTATTACATAACCTAGTCTGACGTTTCAGTGCAGTACTGAGTGAATGCTGCATTGTTGGGGTGCAGTCTTTTGGATAAGATGTTAAACTGAACCCCCACCACCAACTCTCAATTTAGGAGATGTAAAAGATCCCATGGCACCATTCAAAGTCCGGCAGATTTCTTGCTGTGTTCTGGACAACATTCCCTCAATCATCACCGGTGAAAAACAAATTAACTGGTCATTTATTGTTTGGTGTGTAAAACTCTTCTGCCACAGTTGTCTACATAACAGTGACTACACTTCAAAAATAATGCATTGCTTGTGGAGCACTTTGGGATATTCTGGACATGATAAGGTAAGTTCTTTTTTTATTCTTTCCTTACATGAACAGAAAGGCTTCTACTTGATGTGTAGCTGGTTAGTGACCAGCAGCACCATATTATGCAGGTCACTGCGCACTTCCCAGGCTCCAGCCACAATATTTTAATTTTAAGACAATTATCCATCCCAGGAGATGTCAGACTGTCAGAATGACTCTTCAGAAACCAAGGCAACCCTTTCAGCCATGGCTAATGCTACCTTTCAATGGGGTAAAAAACAGGCAGGTGATCTCTGAATGTGAAAATTACCCCCACTATGTGCTATTACCATACAAATACATTTAAGTTTGAGTGAAATTTCTTTCCTTTGTTATTTTAACAAAGGTGTTAACTCCTCATTTAAAACATTGCACAGCACAAATTCACCCCAATAGCTTTGACTTTTAATCCTTTAAAACTTTTGATTTTAACAATATAGTCACAAGGAAATTCAATGTTTGCAATTATGATGAAATTACATTACAAAAAATATTTGCTAGGCCTGCTTTGGCACAAGTCTGTATTACACAGAGAGTGGAGCCAGCACTCACTTTCTAAAACAAAAAATCATTCTAATGTGATTTGAAGTTAATGAGGTGCTGGTAATCCCCCCCTAATTTTTGGCACAATTCAGCTCTTCATGAAAACCATTAGAATGTGCTAGAGTGGCTATGTTTTATATGTTTTCCCGCTGGAGAGAAAGCAATAAATTGTGCATGTTATATCAGTGGCATAGCAGATAGTCTAACTGGGAAAGGCAGTGGTCTTAAATCAGAATGTTTGGTTCAGAACATGGTTACATTTTAATGGGAAACAACACTGATGCTCATTCTTTTTTTGGGTGGGGATGGACTGGAACGTGATTGTGAATTTATAATTTTTTCATTAACCTATGAACTTTTAGTTGATCATATAAAATCTTGTAAGAAAAATCACCTTAACATCAGCAGTTCTTTACTGTGTTTATTTTTTCATGATCGATCTTTTAAATTCTGATCAAGGTGATGATGTCAGTCCTGGGGTTGGATCACTTCTCCACATATTACATCCAGTCGTGAATGGTGGTGGACCATTAAACCACTAACGGGAGGAGGAGGCTCCAAGAATATCCCCATCCTCAATGATGGTGGAGCCCAGCACATTAGTGCAAAAGACAGAGCTGAAGCGTTTGTAACCATCTTCAGCCAGAAGTGCCGGGTGGATGATTCACATCGGCCTCCACCATCATAGAAGCCAGTCTTCAGCCAATTCGATTCACTCCACGTGATATCAAGAAACGGCTGTGTGCACTGGATACAGCAAAGGCTGTAGGCCTCGACAACATCCCGGCTGTTGTCCTGAAGACTTGCGCTCCAGAACTAGCCGTGCCTCTAGCCAAGCTGTTCCAGTACAGCTACAACACTGGCATCTATCCAACAATGTGGAAAACTGCCCAGGTATGTCCTGTCCACAAAAACCAGGACAAATCCAATCCGGCCAATTACCGCCCCATCAATCTACTCTCAATCATCAGCAAAGTGATGCAAGGTGTCGTCGACAACGCTATCAAGTGGCACTTACTCACCAATAACCTGCTCACCGATGCCCATTTGACCGAGTGTGGCATCAAGGAGCCCTAGTAAAACTGAAGTCAATGGGAATCGGGGGGAAAACTCTTCACTGGCTGGAGTCATACCAAGCACAAAGAAAGATGGTTGTGGTGGTTGGAGGTCAATCATCACAGCTCCAGGACATCGCTGCAGGAGTACCTCAGGGCAGTGTCCTAGGTCCAACCATCTTCAGCTACTTCATCAATGACCTTCCCTTCAACATAAGGTCAGAAATGGGGATGTTCATCGATGGCTGCACGGTGTTCAGTACCATTCACAACTCCTCAGATAATGAAGCAGTCCATGCCCGCATGCAACAAGACCAGAACGACATTCAGGGTTGGGCTGATAAGTGGCAGGTAACATTTGCGCCACACAAGTGCCAGGCAATGATTATCTCCAACAGGCGAGCTTCTAACCACCGCCGCTTGACATTCAATGGCATTACTGTCGCCAAATCTCCCACCATCAACATCCTGGGGGTCACCATTGACCAGAAGCTTAACTGGACCAGCCACATAAATACTGTGGCAACAAGAGCAGGTCAAAGGCTGAGTATTCTGCAGCGAGTGTCTCACCTCCTGACTCCCCAAAGCCTTTCCGCCATCTACAAGGCACAAGTCAGGAGTGTGAGGGAATACTCTCCACTTGCCTGGATGAGTGCAGCTCCAACAACACTCGAAGCTCGACACCATACAGGACAAAGCAGCCCACTTGATTGGCACCCCATCCACCACCTTAAACATTCACTCCCTCCATCACCGGTGTACCGTGGCTGCAGTTTGTACCATCTACAAGATGCACTGCAGAAACTCGTCAAGGCTTCTTCGGCAGCACCTTCCAAACCCGCGACCTCTTGCACCTAGAAGGACAAGGGCAGCAGGCGCATGGGAACACCACCACCTCCAAGTTCCCTTCCAAGTCACACACCATCCTGATTTGGAAGTATATCGCCGATCCTTCATCGTCGCTGAGTCAAAATCCTGGAACTCCCTCCCTAACAGCACTGTGGGAGTACCATCACCACACGGACTACAGCGGTTCAAGGCGGTGGCTCACCACCACCTTCTCAAGGGCAACTAGGGATGGGCAATAAATGCTGGCCTTGCCAGTGACGCCCACATCCCATGAACGAATAGAAAAAAGAATTGCTGGTACCAAATGTTTGAAGGTCAGGTACAGTACAAATGAGATGCACAATTACAATTTCACTATAGTTTCCTAATATTAAACTTTAACGATCAACTTTCAAAGAGCGCTCCTACTGCCACAGTATTATTTTCCATTTCTTGTGTTCTGACCTCTGTGTGACTCTTCCACTTCATGCCAAATTACGGACAGTTTTATATTGACCCAGATTTTGCGGTGGCAATAACGGTGAACTGTCAGCGTTCACCATCATTACCCCTCTGAAACTGACCGTAACTTCAGGATTTAGCGCAAATAAATGCGGAAATCCTGAAGTTGCGGTCAGTCAGTCACTGCTCCGCCACAGGCTGCGCTGTGGAACTCCCCATAGACGTCGCTTCGTCGCTGATCGCAAATGCGGGGCCATTATGTTCATCGAGAACTTGGTCAGAAAATACAGGGTTCACACCTTGCTCCCGGCAGTCCTAGTGAGTGGAGACTGGAACTCCAGCTCTGACTACTGGGTTAACATCCATCAGGATACTTAGGTCCAGTGGGTGTGGGTGACCCATCCCCCTCATCACATGGGCTTTGGAAGCCCATAAAACCCCCCTGCCTTAGAGTATAGGACTAACCACCCTACTGTTTGGTATAAAGATGGTTATGGCCATTGAAGGAGTGTTCATATTGCGGTCTGTCTGACTGTTAATCAACCTTCCACTGCTTCAAGGGAAGTGTGTGAAGATGTGAAAACATGAACTAGGTGAAAAATGCTCACAGGATAGATACAGCTAAGGTATTGGCATTTGACACATCTTAACTTAGCCATCCAGAATGATCATGTAGCCCCGTCCCCATTCATTGTATCCAATTGCTCATTTTGTAATTCCCAAGCTGCCTCCTCAGAACCAACTGCTCCTCCTATTTTGGTACCATTTGTAAATTTGACCACGTCACACTGAGTTTCTCAATCCAAGCCTTTAATGGAATCTTAAATTATTTTCATTTAAGATCCTTACAGCGATCAGAGACAGGACACTCGCATCCCACTAATCTGGATTAGATTCAAACACAATTCCAGAGGAATGAAAGGAGTGTGTCTACTCACAGTATCATATAATTCTCATGAATACACTTTAGACTGTAGTTTACTCACACAATTTAAATTATTCTTAG
This sequence comes from Somniosus microcephalus, assembly GCF_052327205.1. Classification (NCBI taxonomy): domain Eukaryota; kingdom Metazoa; phylum Chordata; class Chondrichthyes; order Squaliformes; family Somniosidae; genus Somniosus; species Somniosus microcephalus. The sequence goes on from NC_140994.1 coordinate 29,721,507, forward strand.
GGAGCACGACATTGTCTATAGTGGGTGATAAAAATGTTAAGTGATAAAAATGTTAAGAGGATCACAATGGTGGGGAACTCCAAGGAATTGGAACGGAGGTAGGAGATGAATTAGCAGATGAATTAGCATATGAAATCATGGAAGAAATTGGAGAAACATAATTAGAAACATACTGGACAAGGGTAAAGAACTTTTGATTCAAGTCATATCACACTGCAAATACCCAAATTATATCAAAATACAGTAAATCAAACCCACTACCTGCATAGTTTTAATGAACAATCTACGTCGTTAAAATGATGGTCTAATTTATTTCTAGGCCTGCAGACAGTTTACAAATACATTTAGTACCTCATGGCAAGAAAAGTGTCGCTCATTAGGATTTAAACCTGCAGTCTATTGCTATGTGTTTCCACGATAAAAAATAAACATAGCTCCATACATTTAAGCAGGATTACAATTTGTGTCATTTTCTCGTTATGAATCTCATTCCTAACATTTCGATAATAACTGCATTTTTCAGGTGGCAAATGAACAATGAGGCTTGTGGTCACATTAGTTGTCAGCACACGGGATCCGCTCATTGGTAAGCATATTTGAGAGCTCTAAACTTGTCATACGACACCAGTAAGACTCAAGTAGTGCCTTAAATGTGAACTTACGCAGTGCACATTTCCACACTTGTGATATCACCGCTGGCCAGCAGTGCATCTAAAGTGCTGCACTAAGAGAAAGATCTACTTGTGCCACACCCTAGACTTTCACAAACAATTTTTGGAACGACTTTATTTTTCTTTCAGCAAGCGTAATATGCAGATTAGTGGATAATGAGCCCATGTTTCTTCTCAGGAACTGATCTTACTGGTGAACAAGACATTCATACAACTTGGGCTCTCTTCTATTGTCCCCCATTGAAACAGTTGGACTGACATGGAAATGTGCTTTCTATTGGCTATTAAATCTGTTTTGATGCAGTTCTGTTTGACATGATATTATGACATAGCCTGTTGCTGATTGCTGTATCATGGAATTTAATTAGTTAATATAAAAATACATAAACCACTATGTATGCTAATGATTTTAAACAGGCTGACAATTCTGATTCCTTGTTTTGACTAACTTGCAGTTAAATCATATATTAGCAGGTGGGATAAATGTATGCCTACATCCACTGAAGCAGCTTTCTTGAGCATCCATTTCCTGGCCAGAAAATGCTGGCATATCTGACAAGATAGTGTTGTGGATAACTGTAAAGCTAGATCTAGGATGCAGACTGGAGACATATTGGGTTTCATGAATAAGTCATGAATGATTTTAGATGTGTGACAGAAAACAGAGGAAATGCCTTGGCCAAGTAGATTTTGCTTCTGTGTTATTTTAACAGGCTGTTGTTTGGCAAATGAGAAGATCTGGAAAAATCATGCAGCATTTTCACCACAATGATGTGAAATTGATGTGATACGATTTACTTCACGTCTGTAAACAAAATAAAAGTTGTGCCAGTATATTTTCAGGAAGATGATGTCCCTTTAACATTATACTGAACTCCAGCGACATTACAGATTTGTTAGTCAGTCTTGAGCCACTTTTCACATCTCAATATTGTGAAGTGGAAATCAAGTTTCCAACAACCCTAAAACCACAGCAGCGATTTCAAGCCTGCCAACCTCTTTTTGCAGCAAAACTTGCTACGCTTGGCTGTAAACTATGACCTGCTGCTCTATGTCCCACTCTTGAAAATAAAGAGCTTGCTATATTTTTTAATGGGGTGGTAATCTATCTTATTCCCAATGCTCATAAAAATTCACTGGCAGGAATGTGCTAAGCTTGTGCGCTGTGCAATGCTGTATCTTTTGTTTTGTCAGCTGGGTACCAGACACATATCAACATGTTTCCAAGTCTTCAAATCAGCTACTGAGAAATCCACACAGGTAGCACACCCCACTTATCGAAATTAAGAGAGCTTCGGTGCAAGTTGACAGAGCACAGAGTGTGCACAGAGGGTATGGCCAGAGTCTAACCAGCTAAAACTGTGCAGCCAACCAGTATAGGGCACTGGCAAGCTTCCTGCTGGTTGTCCAGCTAGGACCACCCTTGCTGTTGGGGCATTGGCTTGCAGGGTTTATTGGAGCCGAGTGGGAAGAATCCCAAACCCCAGGACAAGTCTCCCCCATCAGTTTCCATGAGTGATCCAGATCGGATTGTCAGTCAATACCAACGCTTTGGAGTTTACTATGGACCTACCTGGCCTGGACTAGTATGTTTACCACAGGGGGTTGACCTGGCTCTCAATTACCTACCCCATGACCCCAAAGTGACCCCACTTACCTCCCCCTCCCATTTTCCAATCACTAGTTGATCCTTATACATCACAAGCTGGCTTTTCTACAGGAAGTAGAATAAAAGTCATAATCCATAAGCATCCAAAAATAAATGGTAGCACTTGTACATCTATCTAAAGAACAGAACCAAAGCAAAGAAATACCTCATGAACGTCATAGTACGGCAAAACTTTCTAATGTTATGTGCAGCAATTAGAACATAACTAAGTGGAAGCCACGCTATGTTTTTAGATCATGTTCACATATAACTGCTGGGTTGCACTTACATTTAACTAAATGTAATAGTTTCAGTTTCAAGCAGAAAGTAACAGAGCAGAAATCACTGTCAGATACAAGACAGGAGCGCAGAAAGCTTTTTGATGAAGTAATTGTTTTAATTATATGCCACTACTGGAGTCACTGACGAGAGGTTTCAATGCTTCATAAAAAATTGCAGCATTTAGCTATAATTTGTATTAAATCCTCTTGAGCTCTATTCTTAGCAGAATAATGTGTTCATATGGTGTAATTAACATATGAAAACACACAGAAAATAGGTGAGCAACAGGAAGGAGAAAGAAGTTCCTTTTTTTTTTAAAAAGGGTCCAGGGTGAATTACTAGGTATTTTTCCTCTGCCTCACTAGATAAATTCTGACTTGATGAATATAACTTTTTTATATTCAAGATGGTGATGAAGTTGGGGGGGAAGACTTTTGAAACTTATTCCACAGAGCCACCTCGCGGTCTGAAAATCAAGACAGTTGACAAAGCAAATTAAATAGGAAATGTTGACACGGCAATTTATAATGGCAAACGGTGACAGAAAAACAGAATTTTTAACAGATTTCTCTGTCAGTTTTTTCTCACCAGAACCTCACCCAAGTAGCCATACTTCATGGCTTGCCAATGAAATGCAATGAATGGCGTAGGATTGCTATAGTTTCACAGTAGATATGAACTAAACTCGCCACAGAAGGTCAGGGCTCGCCCATTTCAGTCTAACTACCCTTTTTACAACATGATAAAGTGTTCATTACTGCCAAACAACCTTTCTGGCACTGAAAATGAACTATTTCAAGTGTAGAGTCTCATTCCTTCAGGTTTTAATTGTTGTTGGAGATTAAAACAAACTCAAAATATTTTTTAAATCTTTTCTTTTGTCTTTTTTTCTCTCTCTCTTAATCCAATCTTTCTTTCCCTCTCTTTCTGTACCTGATTTGACATTGAATTCATCCACACTAACTTATATGTCCTTGTTCAGACCTTGCGATGTTCATTTCACAATCCTTCAATCTGATTGGTTAAGGAGATACACAGTTGCTCACTCAGATCCCAGATGCCCTATAGAGGGCATCACGCCATTTCCATTGCGCACTTCCAGCAATTTGCAGGGCAAAATATTGCTGACATTAAATGGCAAGGGCAAGTCTAACTAACAGCGGGCGCCATTTGTTGGCCTGTCACAGCAATTTAGGGCCTATATAATTGCATCTCGGTGAACAAAAAGTTGATGGTCCTAAAACACATGTAAAAAAAAATCTTAAAAAGCCATTAATCATTGCAACTAAACCATAAATAACTACCCCTTTCATTACAACCAAAACTTGCATTGATTTATATTTTAATAAAATAGACATTACACTGTCACACAAAAAATGTAAAGGTTTTTTTAAAAACAGTGCAATTGCTAATCAAATCCACTAAAGGAGTTGTATGCAATGAGAATTTCCTGTGCCATGTAACGACCTTTAAAATAGAAGTCAAAATGGGTGAAAAAGTGGCTACCTAAGACCCAGGTGGGGTGCATGCCGTTTCCAGTACTAATATCTTTAAACTGACCATACTGGCAAGTGCTGTACTTCTCTTAGTCTACATGTTGTTTAGAAACTCATTTTGAATCATTGGTAAAACAGCAGGCTATTTGATAAAATTCAAAATGCCTACAGCGTCTTATGAAAAACTCAAGTGGTCTCAAAAGTGTGCAATGGTGACTGCAGCACAATTTTTAAAATCATACAGTAAATATGAGGCTTCTGCCTCATATAAATAAATATTACAAGACTTGCATTAGGTCGAACCTGAGCACAAGCATTGCCTACAGCAACAAATATTTTTTTGAAATCAGGAGTTATGCAGCATTTGAACGAGTAATGGAAGATTCAAATTCTGCAAATATTTAGAATAAACCTTAAGATTCAAAACAGCAGCACCCTCCTTCCATCAAATAAACATAAGTGTTCTGAAGAAGGGTACAAGCCTGGACCAGCGATTGTCTAGTAGAGATGCTGACTGACAATCTGTGTGTTTCCAGCTTTTTCTGTTTTTGTTTCCTATAAGTGCCAAGTTCTTTGTTTCTTTCTAACTGAAGCATTGCTTATGCTTTCTTTTGCAGCATATACATACAATGTGTCATACAGTACAAGCTTCCAGTGTATAAAGCTAAATAATTATGTTAAGAGTCAGCGTGGCTCCGTTGATAGCGCTGTCATCGCTGGTTCAGGAAACTCATGAGTTCAAGCCCACTCCAGGACATAATCAGTGCAATTCTGAGGGACCGCTGCATTGCATTGCCAGAGTTGCCATTCTTTAAATTAAACATTAAACAAATGCCCTGTCCACTCTGTTCAGGTGAATGTTGAAAATGTCACTATTCAAAGGAGAGAGCAAGGTGTTTGCCTGGTGTCCTGAGTAATATTCTCCTCTCATTAACTCCACCAATAGATTATCTGGTGTAACAACAGAAAATGCTGGAAAAACTCAGCAGGCCAGGCAACATCCGTGGAGAGAAATTAGAGTGATGTTTCGGGTCTAACCCTTTTTCAAACTGGAAAGGAAATAAAATAGATCAAAGGCAGGGCTGCGATAGAACAAAAGAAGTAAAAGAGACATTAAGGGGTATTCAAAACCAGACGAGATGGTAATAGGACAGTGGAGACAAAAGACGGCAAGATTAGGTGTGAAGTGTACTGGCAGGATGAGAGACAGCTGCCGTGTGGGAGAGAGAAAAAAAAGGAAAGGGGGGGGGGGGTAAGGGAAGATCCAAAACAAAGGGGTGGAAAAAATATATAAGTAAAAATGTAATAGATTATCTGGTGATTCATCTCATTACTGGTTGTGGGACCTCCCTGTGTGCAAAATAGCTACTGTGTTTGCCTATAAAGTAATTCGTGGGAAATGAACAATTTGGGACATTTTTGATCAACAGATTTAGGCAACCAAAGATGATTTACTCTTTTGGTCTATGCACTCCACTTCCACTCAAAAGCTTCGGATATAGAATGTGTACGACTTTTATTCAATAGACATACATTGCTGAACGGCAGCAAATAAACAGTCCACTAATATACCCAGCAGGGTTATGAATAATTGAGCTTACTTCTTTTCACATTATTTCCCAAAAGGACCAGCCAATTCCACATCAAACAGACTTGCATGCTCTTCAACCCACAGCCCTTCAGTGCAAGGGGCATACTTCTGGGAAAATAGTCCTGCTGGAATATGGTATGTTTAGTTAAGAAATCTTGATCTTCCTATGTACACTGTTAATTTATGGGCCGGGGTTTACAAACATAAACCCAATCTACCTCTTTAACTGAGCCTCCAAGAATCATCCTTTTCTCATGTTGATTCCTGTACATAAAAAATCCAGTAAAAGTGCCACCATACTTTGCTATAGAGATGCAATGAGTCGCTGAGTTTACTTGAAAATCCAAGGACGTTGTTTTGAGTGCTCAGTGATCTACTGTTTTTATTGTGGGTTTGTCTCGCAACTAATATCTCTGAAATACTGCAAAACATCTGACTGTGGAAACATAAACTTCCATAAGTGCAGAAAAGATACCATAACTCTGCTACTAGATAAGTTTGATAAATGATACAGTTCACATCATTCCAACTGTGCTAGTGTAAGATATATATTCAACCCCATTAGGTCCGAGTTAAATTGATGAATCTGACATAAAATCTGCCTGCGAATATTACATTTAGGTTGTGCTGCTCACCACACTCTAAAATATGGCACACAAAGGGATCATTTACCTCCACAATCCCCACACCACTAGCTTCCAAATGGATGGCTATGTCACAACCCTATCTTGCAACTATAGCCTATCTCCCTATAAAAAGGAGATTGCACTGTGTGCACACAGATCTGCCAGATGCATGAAATAAATATAAAGGTTTGAAGATCAGCACCTCCCCATTCCTGAGGGATCGATAACTTTCTGAGCACTATATGAGATTTCAAAACACATGTAGGGAATGCTCTCGGAAAGTGCATCTAAAATATAGAATAGGTATCATCGTGCACTCAGTTTATTCAAAATGCTTGTGACAAAGAATGAAATAGCTTTGAGCTAGGACCCAGATCAATATAATTTTTTCCAGACAGTTAGTTCACTTCATAAAGGCACCACAATTTTTCTGGGCCAATGCTAGAGCCTGCACCACCAATATGGAAGAGGCCATGGGGGAGATCCAGAACATGATGGGATGACAACGTAAAAGTGCTCCTTAACAGCATGATCCTTACTGCTGATGAGGCACAAGTGAGAGCCCTGAATAACAATGGTTGGAAGAAGCTGGTAGCTGCAACGTCCTATTACGGATGAGCCCCTAGACGACAATGATGTGCTCGGGTGCTACCATGCTTCACCACTGTAAAGATCAGTTCACCCATAGCTTTGCAGAGTCTGTAGCCATTTCTCCTCATCTTCTGCATTGCAGGAGTTTGCACCAAAATACAAAGAATGGTGAAAATAACAACTTTTCAGGTTTCAAACAATAAAATAATGATGGGGGCAGAGTAGTTTTCAGTTCAATCTGGCTAAGGGCCATACAATAGCAAGCGGCTAACAAAATATTACAGCTCATGTTTGATGCACCACAAACTAATTCACCATCATTGTCTGATTCAGCATGACAAAGCTCTAAATCTCAGTAGCACCATAGAAACAAATAAAAGGAAAAGAACAGGTATATATTTTTTGTGATGGCACTAAATGGTGTGGGACAAATATTATTGCTGCAATTTTCCCTACCTCGGTGGGTCCGTGGCGGGCAAATCGCGGCCTTGCTGCTGGCTTCATCTCGGCCTCCGGCATGACATTCCCCTGATTGGGCTTGTTAATCCCGCCCAGCGAGTTTCCCAGCCAATTGAAGGAAGCGGGTCTGATGATGTCATTTGATGATGCATCATCAGCCGGTTTCCTTAAAGGGACCATGTGCAAATTTACTTTCCCAGTTGTGCTGTCAGTGTTCTACAGCATTGAGGTGCTGCAAACACTGACAAGCACTGCACAGAGGTGCACGGCTGCACCCAGGCTCTCCCATGACTCCCTCCGTATGCTTATGGAGGGAGTCACAGCACGCAGGGAGGTTTTTTCCCTTCCAATGGGAGGAAGACACCTCTCCAAGAGACCAACGCAGCCTGGTTGCACATTGCACAGGAGGACACAAGCAGGGATGTCATTGGGAGGACCAGGCTGCAGCAGCACAAACCTTTCAATGATCTCAGTAGATCACGAAACGCTTCTGCAAAGCCACTCAATCTCATCCTGCTGTGCCACTCATCACGTCCCCATCACTTTGCCTTCCCTACCCTACTCCTGCACATCCTTACTTACATCAACTTACATTACACCTCCACCCATCCCTCTCTATTCCCCATGTCACTAGTCACCCCTCACACTCACCCTCATCCTAGTCCAAACATACCAACACGCAAGGGTCGGCACTTGTGTGTTTTAGCCAATCTTCATGTGAAGTTTCTGTTAATGTGCTGTCAAACATTGAAATCTTTATTTTCAACACTCTGCATTCTTGGACAGATTTGTGTGCACCGTTGGAAGTGGCTTAGTGAGTTGCAGTGAATGGCGAGACCCAACGGTACCCCCCGCAATGGTGATGAATGTGAAAGGAATGGCTTGGGCATTGTAGGGATGCTTTCTGTTGTTGGTGTGGGGTGGTGCCAACCTGGCGCATCATGTGGCAGCCAGGTTGGCTGTCAAGTGAAGTAAATCCGGCCATGGTGAGGCCATCCCTGGTAGCAATGTGGTCGGGTGCTGATGCTATCTGTCCTGTGCAGCATCAGGTGATTGTGGAGAAGGTTGGTGTGGTTGTTGGTGCTGCTGGTGTTGGGGCTAATCGTGGTCAGATTCTGAGGACCAAGGTAAGAGAGTATAAAGGGCACCCATGTTAATGGAATAGATGGCAGGTGAAGTAGAGATGACAGAAGTGATCTGTCAATGGTGGGAGAGGTGATGAGGTCAGACTGGATGGAGACTTGTGTAAAGATTTGCAGTATCCTGAATCTATTGTGGAAATGCAGTTTAGAGAAGCTAGTGGTTAAGGGAACATATCTCAAGCAGCTGGGAGCTTTGACTTGACATTTGAAGCTGTCAACTCATCAGCTGATTCAATGGCTAGTGACCTCCTGCCTCAGCTTCACAGATGAGGTCTAGGCACAGCGGGAAACCGGTGGGTGACCTGTCAAATTCAAAAACCTGGGAAAAAAGGCATTGTTAAGTAGCTGTAAACAAGCCACTAATGATTTGAATCGGGTCCCCCGCCGTTGCCTGTCGGGTCTGCTCAGCACTGGCAGACCCGGCATAGGGAACTGCAGGTGTGCGTGTTTTGACAGCGGGTTCCCAACTCGGTCAATCATTTTAAATTTCACAGCTGACCCACCACCCATCCCATTCGCTGAGTGCCGGCAAAATCACGGCCTTTGTGCTTTCCACAAAAAGATTAGAATTCTGTCCATAGAGCTACATCTGCTTCATTGTGTACTTTGCCCTGTCGGGTTAGTATCCATGCAGTACTTTGTCCTGTCAGTGCATGCAAAGTAGAAAAGTATCTAGGCCTAAACAGTATTGCCCTTCACTTTATTATAAATAAAGCAGTCAGGATTTTCATCTGCAGAATCTCAAAAGTCAAGTGCAATATTAATCATGTGTTTTGTTCTACATTGGTGAATAAAAGTGTTGAAAAATGACCCAACTGCCTAAATCAATTTAGTCTGAGAAGTCAACACTACATTTACCCAATGCAATCGGCTCATGTAGCTTTTCACTCGCAAATAAGCAAGTACAAGTGGCATTTTCTTCCAAGAATTGTCTCAAGTCTGTTTTGAATACTAAATGTGCTATCAGTAACAAATGGATTCCAAATTTTGGAAGATGTTAAAATGCAATTTCATTTATATTTCATGAATATCACATTCTGTAAAAATAAACTTTTACTTTCTATCTCCACTAAAAATATATGAAGATTAAATAAATATTAAACATGCCTTGAGCAGCAAGAAACCAAGGAGTGTGAAAGGTCAGGGAAGTGTGGAGGTTGGCCTCAGCAAGACTGTTACAAATTTCAGGTCGATCCTAGTTGTCTCTCAGGTTAGTATTGCATAAGTTAAGCCATTTCTCTCTCATTCAGAAGTTTACTTTCGCTGCTCAATATTTAGATGTATGATAGTGTGTCCCAGGGGATGAGACCTAGTTATCATATTGACTGGATATGGTAATTCTCATGGGCATTTCTCTGATCTTCTGAAAGACGGACTGATTAACATTTAAGCGAGGTGAGGTCAGATATGAATTGTTGAGCTGCTTGATTTTGCAGGAATTTAGTGAATATACAGAATAACAATTATAGCAAATTTCACCGTACCAACTTAACTTCAAAAGGAAAATACTGCGGATGCTGGAAATCTGAAATAAAAACAGAAAATTCTGGAAATACTCAGCAGGTCAGACAACACCTGTAGAGAGAGAAACAGAGTTAACATTTCAGGTCGATGATGAAAGATCATTGACCTGAAACACCAACTCTGTTTCGCTCTCCACAAATGGTGCCTGACCTGCTAAATATTTCCAGCATTTTCTGTTTTTAATTCAACTTGACTTCAGTCGCTTCCCATAAATAAGAAAAACAATAAACTATGCCACTTTGCTCTGATTAGTGGACTAAGTAACACTTGCTTTTGGTCAGGCCTATCACTAAATCAGATCAAAATTTGTTCTGGGCCTGGATAGCTCTCTTCTTCAGGTAGCCTTTTCTAGGCCTGCCTCTAGTGACGGACCTTACCAACTGACCTTGAACACGTGGAGGTTATGTTTCGGGAATGTTTTGACCATTTTCCCACAGAAAGGATTTTTGGGGGGAAAAAAGTGTTAGATGGTTCTGCTTTAAAGCAAAAGATATTCAAAAGATTTATTTTACTGTATGTACTGAGGCAAAAGGTGGTTAAGATGGAAATTTTCTCCAAAGACTGTAAACAATAAGCAAGTCATGAGCCTGTATTGGTAATCAATAAACACCTCATATCCATTGTGTTTGGAAGTCTCTGGTCCCAGACTTTCGGCAGGGTTATGAATACAGGAGATAGAAAAAAACAGGAGGCATAGTCAGTCAGTCAGGTTTTTGAAAAAAGACATCAGGTCCAACAAAGCTTGCGAAAAGGTTAGAATGCAAGACAGTGGTTAGAAGTTATTTTGTTTAAGTCAGCAGGATGACTCGCTGATGTGGGACAGCAGTGCCTGCTCACTATTATTACATGAAGACAAATTGTACTGACTGAATAATAATAATAATAATCAACTTTATTGTCATTGTTAGTGCACAAGTGCAGTACAACAAAATGTGAGTTTAATCATAACTGTTGGTCTGTACATTCATTACTGTCTGATATAAATCAGCTTACCAATTCATAGCTGGCCTACTCATAACCAAGTGTTTTCTCAGTCCACCTTCTAAAACTTTAGAAATTAGTCACGAGCAGCAGGAGACCAGTGGAGTGTGAAATGTTAGAAGAGTGTAGAGTTTAGTCTCAGCAGGGGTGCAACCAAAGATGCAGTTCAGCCTTGAAATGGAATTAGCCAAAAGAAATTGTACTTGAGGGTTAAATCATGAAGCTGTTGTGTTGGAATTTGTTATAAACTTTTAAAAGCACAGAATCATAGAAGTTTACAGTAGAGGAGGAGGTAATTTTGTCCATCATGTCTGTGCTTGGCCTTCGCTAGGGCAATCCAAAACTTACCTCCTGACTTTGTGCTCTCGCCAGTGATAAGACATAATTGTAGAAAAGGATTTTATTCTGAAAAAAATGAGCAGAACTCAAAGAAGATAAATCCCCGGTTCCTGATGGCACCCTAGACTGGAGAAGAAATGTTGTAAACTACCATGATTCTATGTTCTCCACATAGCGTATAAGGTTTTCTGAGTGCCCTTAACAAAGATTTGCACTAACTTTCAGTATTTACAAAATAAAAATACTTGCACACTGCAATTTAGAAGTTTGATACATTTTCCCAACCGGACGCAAACATGATCCTCAAGGTGTACTTCATCATACATATTGGAAATAATGATATCACGTGTGTTACAATGCACATACGGAAACCGTTGCACTCACCACTGGGAAGCTACCATTGAAACCAGCTGCAATTTTCCAATAAGCCCTATGACTACACACATGGCCCTGCTGGTGGTGTGGGTTGGTGAAAAATGTTCACCAAGGACCATTTAGGAAGGAATGGTCATTCAAGAATTGCAACGGACAGAAATATACATGATCAAAAACCAAGAAACGAGGTGCTTTGATTTTGAATGATGTTTACCTCCACCTTTTCAGGATACCTGCTCCTTTAAGGGCATCACATATTACACTATCATGTAACTGTTCCCCATTTAACATTCCTGTGCTGCTTCTCTCTGAATATTTTTTGGCTAGATATTTCCAAATTATCTCCTGTAGTATCTACACACAGTTGCACACAAAAAGTCCATATATTGGGTATATAAATGGATACCAACAACATCTGATCACATCTCTCCTTTCTCCATCATCAGAATACGGTCAATAACAATAATGCTTCCCTTAACGTAATAAGACACATGTGTGAGAAAGAGAGTCCAGTTTAATCAAATTAGTAGAACCATTGTTTTCTATTTTGTAATCTGCAGGATCCATTCCTTATTTGTGCAGATAGCATCTATGTGGATGTTGCAGGACCATTATCCAATTTACAAGGGTGTCAATTCCCTTGCACAACTACCATCTATGTAAATCTTTCAATGTATTACAAAACAATATGCTTCCGCCCTGCAGTTATTAAACAACGGCAACTCTGCCACCAAATTTTCTTGGGGCTTCCTTAAAGGGCCTTTCTTCAAGTAGAGGTTGATTGTCTGTGAAGTGAGTTGAGAAAACCCTTAGGGCCACCATATATTCCAATACAAATTTCTTCTACCCCCACAGTGAATATATACCATCCATCTTGCTGTCAATATAAAGATTTATGGTCACCATATGAAAGTTCTTTCAGAACTGCCTTTTAGTTGTTTATATCATTTGCGAGTTGTTTGTACCATTTGGGGCACTATTTGCAGCATTTGTCTAATGCTCTCTCCATTGATATTAAGGCCCCAATTTTCGGCTTGTGTGGGAAATGGTCGGGTTTCCTCGAATGTAGGGTTTCTGACACACATAAAAAAGTGTCAGCCAGCTCCACGCAATTTTCCCTCAAGTGGCCAATTAATTCCCAGCATGTGGGAAGCCTTGCTAATTGTCCAATTCGAGTCAGAAATCCCCACAGTATGATGTCATCATTCATGGTGCTTTCAAGGTCCGTAGCAAGCACTGCATCCTCTGAAGGCTTCCAAACAAACCATACAGGATGGCAGAGGAGCCTGCAGCAGCTGTGGCCAGTGCCAGACCCCGAGCTGCCTCCAAATTCGACGAGGCTTCACTGCAGGCATTATTGGATGGGGTAAGGGCCCACAGGGAGGTCCTCTTCCCTAGGTCAGTGAGGAAGAGGCCTCCCACTGAGACCAATGCTGCATGGATGCAGGTGTCAGAAGATGCCAACTCGCTGGGAGTCACCAGAAGAACTTTGGCATTACATCTCTAACTCCTTCCTTTACTCCCCCACAGTACCATCCAGAGCCCCCGTCCTCACTGTGGAGGAGGAAGAGGCTGTGCAGCCAGACTCTTCAGAGGAAGCTCCAACCTCTGAGGGCGCAGCGTCAGCAGAAGTAAGCGCACCCAGCACCAGCACAGACACTCACACCTCGGTTGGACCTTCGGGACATAGAGTAGTGTTGTCACCTGGTGTTTCACAGCTCACAAGTGAGCCTCAGCAGATTCTGGAGACAGGGACAGCAGTGGAGAGTCCTCGTCGGAGGGCGCAGGACTCTGCCAGCTCAGCTCAGCTGCGCTGCATGTCGACCCTCTGCCTCTGGGTCCATCCGCAAGAGAAGAGGTGATGGATCTCCATGCACAGATGCAGGAGTCTCTGGCAGGTTTTGTCCCCAGGGTCGCTGTGAGTGTGGAGCGAATGGAGGAGTCCATAGCGACCATGAGCAGAGCCTTTGTGGAGTCATTGGCGCATGAACGCATCACCATGGAAAGGTTGGCAACCTCCATGGAGGAGATAACTCGCCAGGGTACGGAAAACATGGTGAGTGCTCATAAGAGAATGACATCTCTTGAGGAGCGTTGGCCATCTGTTGAACAGAGAAACCAGATCTTCATGGAAGTCCTTCTGAGTAGGACTGCCAGTGCAGAAACAGGCCCCACTGGTGCTCTCAAGCCACTTCCAAGCACTGGCCCCTTCTGGCTTGTGCAGCTTCAGGTGAGTGAGCAGCAGCCTGGTGCTCCTGGTGCTCATCCTGCTGTTCCTGGTTCTGCTGCTGCCGCCTCTGCTGTTGGAGATCCTCTAATGCCAGGAAGGGAAGGTACCAAAGGCCTCCCATGCTTCTGGCAGATGCCTCCGTTGAGGGGGCGCTGAGTTAGGGTGGTGAGAGGGGCTTCCCAGGAGCTCACACTGGAGAAGTGTGTGAGGCTCCAACTTTCTACAGCTGTTCCTAAGCCTTCAAAAAGTTCCCCCAAGCCTTCATCAACAAGGTCATGCAGCCTGCAAATGCTGCCTCTTTAAATCTCTTCAGCCCTCATTGACCTGCAGCTGACAGCAAGCAAGCCAACTGTTTTCATGCCAGCTCTCATCAGCAGGGTTCCCCACAGGCGTGTTTGATGTGGGGAAAGCCCCAAAGTCACATCGGCCCCGGAAAATCTACCTCAACAAGCTGATAATTGCTCATTACTGCTCCGACGGCCAGTCCTGCCAGCGGCGGCCGGGACTGAGGCGGGTCACGTAGAAACGGCGGTCCGAAAGTCGGACGGGGCGGGAAATCAGGCGGGGCGGGGTCCCGACCCGCTTTTTTGCCGATTTTCAGCCCCCGGCCGCCTGGAAAGCTGCCCGACGGCGGCCAGAAAATCGACCCCTAAGAGTCTGAAATAAATGTAAAGAAAGCAAAACTAATTTCCATATTGTACAATTTCAACTTCTGAAATATAAGCTGTCCGGGTTCCAGTTCTCTACTGTGACATATATTTCTATGACTGGATGATCCCATTAAAAACATTTTTTTTTTTTTTAACGACCAAACATGCATGCTCCCATATAAGGGTTTGCTGTGCTCATGCTTAGACGATGAAATAGTGGTGTGCTGGCTGAGATACACTATCCTTCACAAGTGTGCAATTGTAAAACTTGTAGAGATGTTGATGGTGGGAGACTCGGTGATAGTGGTGCTTTTGAAGGCCAGAGGAAGTGGTAAGGTTTTCTTAGTTCGGTTAACTCTTGTTGGAGATACTTACAATCTGGTACTTATGTGGCATGACCATTAGCTACCATTCGTCAGCCCAAGCATGAATGTTATTCAGGTCCTGCCGCTGGCTGGCATGGGTTGCTTCTTTATTGGAAGAGTTGTGAATGGACCTGAACACTGCGGTATCATCAGCAACCTGCCTCACTTATGACCTTACGGTGGGAGGGATGGCCCAAATGAAGATGCTCAGTCTGAGAGTACTAGTCTGTAGAATTCCTGCAGCAATATTTTGGGACTGCAACAATTGTTGGGTAAATGCCAGTGTCCTAACTGCAGTGGAACAACTTGGCTAAGGGGATGCAACTTTTGTTGAGCATTTCTTCAGCACTGTAGCCAGGATGCCAACAGAACCCATAACCTTCATTATAACCAGTGCACTGAGCCACTTCTTAAATGACACATGTAGCGAACCAAATTAGCATTTCTGATGGTGGGGATCTCAGGGCGAGGCTGAGTAGATTTATCCATTTGGCTCTTTTGGATGAATATGCTTGCAAATACTTCAGCGTTGTCTCCAGTACTCATGTGCTGGGCTCCAATATGGTTAGGATATCATTTTCATTGAGTCTCCTCCTCCTGTCAATTGCCTGGTTGTCCAGCATCATTCTTGACCAGATGCGGTAGGACTACAGACCTTGGTTCTGACCCATTGATTATGGGACTGCATAGCTCTGTCAATAGCATGTTGTTTTTGGTGTTTAGCATGCAGGTAACCCTGTGTTGTTACTTCACTAGGTTTATATCTCATTCTAAGATATGCATAGTGCTGCTCCTGGCATGCTCTTCCACACTCCCCATTAAACTACAGTTAGTGTCCCAGCTTGTTGGCAACAGAATAGTGAGGGAAGGTTACAGATTGTGGTGGTGTAAAATTCTGCTGCCAGATCTGTCTTTAGTGTGTCCCAATTCTACGGCACGGAGCATGAGACTTGTCTTCACAAGGACTGTGCAGTGGCTGCTCCTCCCAATGCTATTATGACCAAATATGTCTGTGACAAGTAGATTGTTAAGAGTAAGGTCAAGTAGGTTGCTCCCTTGTGTTGGTTCCCCTCACCATCTTCTGCAGGCCCAGCTGGCATCAACGTCCTTTAGGGCTCATCCAGCTCAATCAGTGGTGATACTGCCAAGCTAAGCTAAAGTCCCATACCCAGAGTTTAATTTATGCCCTTGATTTTCCTCCAAGTGGTAGTCAACATGGAGCGTTACTAATTCATCAGTTGAAGAGGGGCAGTATGTGGTGATCAGTGGGAGGTTTCTTTGGTCTTGTTTTATCTGAATCCATGTGACATCAATCGGGTCCACATTCAAAGCTGAGGACTCCTAGTACCACTCCTACCTGATTATGCCCCCAAATCTGGTGGATCTATTCTGCCTGTGCGAAAAGCCAGGGATGGTGCTGGAGGACTCTGGGATGTTGATCGATAGATATAATTATGTGAGTGTGACTATAAGGCTGTTGCTTGGCTAGTTGTGGACAATTCTCCCAATTTGGGAACTAGTCCTCAAATATTAGGAGCAGGGTCAACTGGGCTGAGAGAATTTTTTTTTAAAGAATTCTTTTTAGAATCTTTGCCATAATTCATATGTTAAAAGTGATGGTTGAGTAACAGGCACCAGTCAGCTGTCATAACCATAATAGCTAACAAAAGGCTCTATCTTTTAAATCAATGTGTGGGGATTCATATCATGAGGTGTATTCTTAAAGGATCAAGAAACCATTCCTGAGAGTTATGCTTGCTTTCATTCATTACGAGGGTAAATTTTCGTCTTTACTGCTCCTGGTGCACATGCCGAGAATTCAGGCACATGAGGTTCTGCACCAGGAACACTAAAGAGCAAAATTTACGCATGGTATGTAGAGTAGAACAAATGAAAAAAAAATCCATTTAATAATAGTCTTTGCACATTCTCATGGGATAATGATTTTTCAACTGTGTAGAGAAAGTCATAAAACTTTGAAACAAATTTAGAGAGAGGAGCATCTAAAAAATACTAGTCCCACAATCAGAGTTAAGTTGCCTTCTGTTTCAACTTTCAACAATAGAAAGTTCTCAATTATTTGGTGAATGGCTCCCCCCTTTCACCCCATTTTCATTCCTGTAAGTAAGTTAAAAAAAAAAAAGTTATATTGATCTGTAATCTGCTAGTCGAGGCTTTCCAACTCTTATTACTTGCTCTGGTGAATAGTCTCGAAGAATAGACTGGAAGAACGGTCTCTTTGTTCTCTCTTACTCCGACTTATGATTGGTTTCTTTTTCAAATATAGTCAGCTATTTGCCTTATGAAGGTCAAGTTTACCTCCTTTTTCAAATCGCACCATTTCCCAAAAACCTCAGAATTCACTTGCATTGCACAATGCGGGTGAAAGCACAAACAATTATGAGAAGGTGACATTCAATTTTTTTAGTTCAACTTTGATTTTTTTTATTCTCTTCTGTATTTCGTACCACAATTTAGTTGACTATTTTTTGTCAACAATCTTTAAAAAAAGGCTTTGAAGCTCAGGCCGTGGTTTGTCTTAGTGCTCTTATGTAAAAGACCGTCATAGATTCGGCCACTGGTGAAAGGTTTTAACTTGTAAGACACTGTCCTCTTCAACTGAGAAATTTGTTCTCTTTCAGCAAATCCAACAATTCCAAGGAGAGGGGTAAGGATAAAAGAGAAAAAATAACCCAGCTATAAGCAGCTCTCGTTCAAAAGTTTCATCGCTATCTTGAGTCATAAATAATCAAAATGACCCTGACTGCAAGGCTCGTAATTCCCAATGGAGCAATCCCCGGTGGAGGGGAGTGGGAGTGGGGGGGTGGGGGAAGAGAAACATCATGAACTCCATATGGGATGATGAGTTATTTGCTCTGTTTCAATTTTAACATAACCACAATTGCCCATTAGTCCCCTCAGCCAAAAGAACCTTAAAATAAAAATAATTCTAAATGTGAATATCCATCTCCAATAGAATATATTTATCTCCATATCTTAAAATAATAATTACAAAATTGGTAATATCAAACACCTCACAACATAAGCAACATTTTAATGCCTAATTGCTCCAAAATTATTTCCTAAAATTTTAAATTGAACCACAATTGTAGAAATGCAGTAATCAATACAGAATGTTTAAACATTGAGCGTTTTGTATTGATCAATTTTAGAAGCGTGTATCAGCCTCACTTATGAAATCATTCGGACAGCTTATAGTCACACCGACAGTTACGACTCGATGCATTTTTAAAACTGAGAGTTGAATTTCAAGATCAACCCTTGCTGGCAAACTGTACAGAATAAGAGTCCTGTTGCATTAGCCACCTTACTATTGATAAGTGGAATGTTTGCTAAATATGAACATAAGAACATAAGAAATAGCAGGAGTAGGTCATTCGGCCCCTCGAGCCTGCTCCGCCATTCAGTAAGATCATGGCTGATCTTCTACCTCAACTCCACCTTCCTGCACTATCCCCATATCCCTTGATTCCCTTAATATCCAAAACTTTGTCTTGAATCTTTGTCAACGACTGAGCCTCCACAGCCCTCTGGGTGTAGATAAGTGGATCCCTGGAAATTACTTGATATGTTTTATGTTGTAAAATTTGGCAGTGTGAAAACTGATCTACAGTAGAGAGTAACAGGAGTCCTTTTGGAAAAGATTAACATCAGGTGGTGATTTATTACTTCGTTTATATGCTCGTAGCATTTTATGTGCTGACACCAGATACAGTTGCACAGCTGCAGAATTAGCTTGCATAGGTCACGCAGCCAAGTACGGTGACATTATCATCACCAAACATCATTGCTGCGGTAGAGCTGGCTGAGATTCATCAACCAAGCATTCACCAAATTTTCTGAGCTTTTGTGGTTAGGAAAAGCACAATTAGCTGCATTTTTTGGGTTGTGCACATTTAGGTGCTACTCCTAAATGCTTTTGATATTAAGGAATGAGTGTCACCATGACTAATTGTTTTAAAAATTATTTTTTCCATCTTTGATATACATACATGTGTGTGTTATATGCAAATACATAGACAGAGACTATCAATTTCCTGCACCATTGCTCACAGCAAGTCAGGACAGGAGCACTATTCCATATAATGCTCAGTATATTGTTCTACTGCTAACGGGATCTGTGTGTAACTAGACCAGTTTCTTTAAGGCCACAAGGTCATATTGGTGTAAACATGCACATCTCGAGGCCGACTACAAGATAATTACTCAGGCACAGCCTGTGGCAAATTAGAGGGTATTTACTGTTGCTGGGCTAGTTTCTCTCAAAACAGCAAGAAGCGACTTAGCTTATTTAAGAAAACTGTAGCATAGAAATTAGCACCTGGAGTGTGCAAGGCATGTTTGAAAACTTTTATATATGCTAGCAAATCTCCCATAGCATTGGTCATGACAAGTCAGCTAATAGGCTGTTTATAAAAAACAGCATTATACCATGTAATGCATAATTTGTTATTCTGCTAAGGTGGTGTTGTATCCCTTTAACAGCACAAGCCTAGAAATTGGTTTGCACTGTCAGACTGGTGCAAACCGGGCACAGAGAATGATCACTGCAGCGGAACAGGTAGGCCCAATATTGGATATTGGACCTCATTTACATGTTGCAGGCACCAACTGGGCATCTCCAAGCAGCTCGCTGGTGAAGAGGATTTCAATTTTGGGCCAGAGTCATCCGCAATGGCCCTCAGATAGGTGGGGGGAAAGCAATCGGGAGGGAGGGGATGACCGGGAGACAAAAAGGGAGAGAGGCAGCAATCAGGAGAGAGAGAGGGAGCAATCAGAAGAGGGAGTTGGGCAGCGATCAGGAGGGGGAAGGGGGCTGCAATCGAGAGAGGGAAGGGGGCGATCGGAAGGAGGGCAATCAAAAGGGGGCCGAGCAGAATCCAGCAACAGTCTTCAGAGCTGCAGTGGAGCTCAGAGGAGAAGTCCTGCTAAACCCGACTTCACATTCAGGTAAATATATTTTACAAACCTTATCGTTTTAGTGGCAGCTGCCAGCGGTCCCCTGAAGGACCCATTTAGACCACGTTTTACTGAATGCAGCCAGCCCGGGTTCAGGGCGTTCAGGCCAAACTAATTTGGTAAAATCCCTTATTTGCATATGCAAAGTTCCCAACATTGGTTTCAGGCATGGTTTCTGGACACCTCTCTTGATGCCTATACCAACATGGCAGGCGGAGCACTTCCAGTTCAGAATCACGTCGCCCACCAGATTGGATGCTTTTGCGCTCGTTTCACACCTGTAAAACGGGCACAGCCTCATCGAATTTCTAGGTCACAAAGTCTAATTGTTAATTAAATACAAGTTCAGGTCAATCACCATTTTATTGTTGTTTGATGATGTGCTTGTTAATTTCAGGCTTCCCGCTCAGAAGCATCTAACATTTTAAGATTAATTTACATCTGTAATGAAGTGGGACATCTGGAGAGCGACACACTGCTTGAATAGTGCCTACTGATATCATCAGGATACTGGCTTGGAAGAAGTATTAGGTGCGACAGTGTGAAGAGCTGAATTAATATCAGCGGAGATGGTCATTATCCCAGGTTGATCCAACTTCAAAAGTAATTCTTCCAAAGGCAATTCCTGACATTTCAGAGTCAGTATTCATTGTTGAGATCGTTTTTTAAATCAACAGATTAAATTCCTTGTAATATTTTAATTTGTAAGAATGAACAATTATGCTGATACTCCCTTGCGGGGGGCAGTGCTAAGACACATTAACAATCAGATGCTATTTATAAGGCTCTGTGGATCTGCCAATCTATCGTTTGCTGCAACCACACAGAAACCTCCAACTTTATTCAACGAGGACGCGACTGCTGCCCACGAAATAGTCACGCATGCGTAGTTCCAGTGGTTTTTTGTTTGTTCTCACCAGACCTCCCACAGATTAGTGAGAAAGGTGAGGGGTGGAAATTTCAGGGATTGTGAGGTGTGTAATGTGACTTGAAGGTGATGTTAGGATGTTGTCAGCTTGTGAGAATTTTAATCGTACTCTCACGGAGTGTGTTTATCGCTCTCAGCTCCTCGGTCTGTTGTGGTTGGAACATGCGGCTGGTGAACAGAATGCAGGCGCAGGTCCGTTGGGATTTAATTGGCTGGGAAAAGGATCATTAGAGAGAGAGATTAGAAAGAGTGCGGAGAGATAGAGAGAGGAGCGCTAGACAGAGAGACTGGGGAGGAAAATGAGAGGGAGGGTGGAGAAGGAACGCGAGAAGAGAGAGAGTGGCAGCGGTCTGATTAATTCATCAGAATGAACTGCTAAAACTTCCAGTACAATTTAATGAGGAAATGTGGCTCAAAGGTGATACTCGGATGTTGTCAGATTGTGAACGTTTTATTGTACTCTTGCCGAGTGTGCTGATCTCTATCGGCTCCTCTGTCTGTCATGGTGAACGTTACTGTTTCATATTTCGGACCTGACATTTATGTGCAGAATGTTTCTGCACAGCTTCCGGTTCGTTGGCAGCAGTCACTCCGATTTAATTATCTACAAACAATACAAAAAGAATGTGCACAGAGCAGCGATATTCTCCCGTATAAATCACATTTGTTATGCAGGAAACAAGATTGTCGATGTCACAAAAACTCCTACAATAGGGTGGTTCTGTTCACAAATCTCAGGTGATCAGGAGCTACTGGCTCAAATAATAGGCTGTAATGAACCCTGTGATGATAAGTATGATTCTGGAGTCCCCATGGCCAATACAAGTAAAGGTAATAGCAGAATTAACTCTTCTATTTTGCATCTGACACATGTTAAATGTTTGCACTGAGCATTGGTGCCGTTAGACAGGGTTCTATTATCGCAGGATCACTGGGCTATTTGAAGTAGAATCAAATGAGATTTGTAAAAACAGCACCATAACACTATGTTCCTGTTGTTGGCACTTGTCAAAACAAGTTAGTTTAGTTTTAAATTCCTATACCACTTTCCTGTGACAGCACCAATGAAAACCTTTGTCTACAAGCCTACAATGCACATCCCTGCACATACAAGACTACAAAAAGGTGAGTAGTAGCTGTGCACTAGGAATTGCCACGTGCACTGGAGTACCCGTCAGGGGTGCTACGCAACATGACGGACAGCGTGGAGGAACCTACTTCCAATGTGTGTGTAGTATGCAGGCATTGCATCAAGTCACTGCAGTCGGCCATGGAGCATGTGGTCACCTCTATGCAGACTGCATATCCAGGACTCTCGAGCACTAGTGATACCATCTCTCCAGGATGCACATACTGAAGCCAGGCTATGGGCTCCACCCTTTCCTCCAGTTTACTAAGTTTGAAGGAAAGTACTTCCAAGTTATGGCAGCACTATTACAGTCTGTTCCCCCTCAGACCAGTGGGAGTATTTGAGGCAATGCCCCATGCGAGTAGCAGTGAAATCATGAGAGGTGCCACTGCCACCCTCTCAGCCAGTGCCAGTGGACACCACAAAGTGTGGTAGCCAACACTGGTCATTCTAAGTCCTGAGCCAGTTGGGCTGGAAAGACTCAGATGATCAGGCAGCGTCTGTAGAGAGAGAAACAGAGTTAATGGGCTAGATTTTCAATCAGAAGTCGGGAAGGAGACGGGACTACAACTTTCGGGTTGTAGTTCCGCCTCCATCGAGATGCGGCCAATCCACGCGATTTTCACTTGATTGATCTTGTTGAGCCCACCCAGCAGGCTCAGCAGGCCAATTAAGGGCCACCCGGCAACAGGTGACGTCACAGACTGAAATTTCATCTGTCAAGATGTGTTGACAGATGAAATATCAGTGTTTCACAGCTGTTTGAAGCTGTCAAACACTGACAGTCTTACTTCTAACCTGAGTCCTTCTACGCAGACTCAGTTAGAAATCTCGCCGGCACTGAAAGCTGCAGGCTTTCACTTTTGACAGCTCGCGGCCATTCAGCTTTCAGTGTCGGCTGAATGATGGACTCCCGAAGCCTAGAGGAAGGAAGGCTGTAAAGGTAAGTACAGGTAATTTAAACTTCTTTACACACTTTAGACACACCAAACACACTTACCTTTGCACTCATGCACCCATCACTCACCTGAACACCGACATCTCGACCCCTCCAAGTCCTTCAACCCGACGGCCCGACGACTCTAACCTGGCGTGGTTTGGAGCCGTCGGGAATCCCACACGACACCCTTCAAAATAGGGATTAGGCTAAAAACTGCCTGTTAACTACCTGTTAACAGGCAGTTAATTGACACTAATCCCTTCCCGCCTCGGGTCGGCGGGTCCCAGTGCGGGGAGGGTACCGTCTCCTTTGAAACTTACATGGAGGCGGGTTTTGGGCGGGATGGTGTCGGGACCCCCGAATTCGGGATTTTAGCCCCCCTCACGCCTAAAAGCCCGCCTCACGGCACACTGAAAATCATTTCAGGTCGATGACCTTTCATCAGAACTGGAAAAAGTTAGAAATGTAATAGGTTCTAAGCGAGTACAGATGCAGGGTAAGGGAGGAGGAGAGGAAAGAACAAAAGGGAAGGTCTGTGATAGGGCGGAAGGCAGGAGTGATTAACTGACAAAAGGGATGATGGTGCGAGGCAAAAGCCCATCACCACCCCTTTTGCCTTGTAACATCATCCCTTTTGTTCTTTCCTCACTCTCTTTTTCCCTGCCCCTGCACTTGCTTAAAACCTGTTACATCTCTAACTTTTTCCAGTTCTGATGAAAGGTCATCGACCTGAAATGTTAACTCTGTTTCACTCTCCACAGATGCTTTATAAAGACAGCCAATCCTAATTATGTAGTTTTATGAAATGCTGCCTTAAATGCAGTAAATTATATGCAGATGAATGTTCCAGTGCCTTATATCGATCCTACTATTGATTGCATACTCAGGAGTATATTAACAAAGAGTATGAATGACTGTCTGATGTTAAGATGTCAGAATACCAAATTGCCCATCGCTAAACCAAATAATGTGCATCTTTGTTAAATAAAGCTGTTTCTACAATGATTTGAAAGAAATGTTGCAGAAATATCGTGGCTCATTCTTAGTCCATTATTATTATGTTGCAGGCCTATTTGAAACACATACTGGGCAACTGTCATTCTTTAAGTCAAAAAAAACACCTCCAAACATCACGAGTAGAGTATCTTTTTCTTGGGAAGAATATGCTGTAGTAAGGCTACAGGCCTATAAGTGGTTTGATTTTAATTTATCTTTTTGATAGTTAATGTATTATTATTTGTGACAAATATCATAGTTTGTCGAGTCACAATGTCAGTAATTCACTCCCCTGAATGCAGTGCTAGAATTCTCTCAAGGTTAAGACATGCTTTCTATGCAAAGTCATGCTTCTGTAGTGCTGAAGGATACAAACATATCATAATAAAGAACATGGGATTTAGTTTACTTTTGGTTTGACACACTGGCTGGTTTAAAGCCTTACCCTAGAGTTCTCTTCTTCTGAAATAACTCTACGTTGTAGTTACAGATGGCTTCACTGATGAAATTTTACAATGTTCAAGTTACAGTTACAAAACATGACATTTGAAATGTGTGAAATTTGATCTGTGATACATCTTAATTCTAAAGGTAGGAACCAGACTCCTTAAAACATTAACTTTCCTGCTAACCATAGTTAATGAAGAATTGAAAACACTATGGGTTTAAGCATGTAGCATTTTTGCTCCAGCTATGACAATGTGTGGTATTAGGTGATTAGTAGAGTGGTGAGGAAAGATGGCTCACAAAATTGTAACTGGTGACTACTGAATTCACTGAAAGGTGGTAATAATATCACTTTTGGGGATTGTTAATCATTTTTTTCATCATGGAAAAGATTTTGAGATTGAGTTATACTTAAAAGTTTGTTTTAAAGTAAAATATTTTTGTACAGATTTAAAGGGCGATGAAGGCAATGAGTATGGGCATTGAAGCCAGACAGGCTGGTCTGTGGAATTCACTACTGATACAATGAGAGTCAATTATCTCATCCCAGGCCGATTAGCCAGGATGGCCCCTTTGCATCTTGCGCATGGCTGCAGACGGCCTCTTTAAACTCAGCCACCATGGGGATAGAGGGCGTACCAGGGCATGGATGTGAGTTCTGTGCGGGGAGCAGGGGGGCGGGCTGTTGTGAATGTCGCACTGTTTTTAACTGCAGGGCTCCTTCATATTGTTTTATATCGGCTTCCCGCCCACAGGCAGCCTGACTGACAGGCTGGAGGCCTCTCGGGCGGGAAGCCTGCTTCACAAGGCCAAAGCCGAGGAGATCAGGTGGATCTGGTGGTGGGGCTCCAATCGCAAGGGGTGGGGGGCAGTCCTGATCATGGTGGGGGGGGGGGGGGGGTTGGGTCCAATGGCGGTCAGGGGTCCACTGGTGGTTGGGGGGGGGGTGGTGGGGGGGGGAAGAGGAGCAGATGGTGGAGGGGGGGGTTGATGGTGGTCGGGGGGGGTGTTGATGGTGGTCGGGGGGGGGGTCGATGGTGGTCGGGGGTGGGGTCGATGGTGGTCGGGGGTGGGGTCGATGGTGGTCGGGGGTGGGGTCGATGGAGTTCGGGGGGGGTCGATGGAGTTCGGGGGGGGGGTTGATGGTGGTCGGGGGGGGGGGGGGGGGGGTCTACAGAGCAGCAGTGATACCCGCCCTGCTGTATGCCTCAGAGACATGGACCATGTACACCAGGCACCTCAAAGCACTGGAGCGGTATCGTCAATGCTGCCTCCGCAAGATCTTGCAAATCCATTGGCAGGATAGGCGCACCAACGTCAGTGTTCTTGCTCAGGCCAACATCCCCAGCATCGAAGCTCTGACCACGCTCAATCAGCTCCGATGGACGGGTCACATTGTCCGCATGCCCGATACGAGACTCCCAAAACAAGCGCTCTACTTGGAGCTCCGGCACGGCAAGAGAGCCCCAGGTGGGCAGAGGAAATGCTTCAAGGATACCCTCAAAGCCTCCTTGAAAAAGTGTAACATCCCCACCGACACCTGGGAATCCCTGGCCCAAGACCGCTCAAAGTGGAGGAGTAGCATCTGGGAAGGCGCTGAACACCTCGAGTCTCTTCACCGGGAGCAAGTGGAAGCCAAGCGCAGGCAGCGCAAGGAGCGCACGTCAACCCAAGCACCCCACCCGCCCCTTCAACCACCGTCTGCCCCACTTGTGACAGAGACTGTAGGTCCCGCATTGGACTCATCAGTCACCTGCAAACTCATTTTTAATGTGGAAGCAAGTCATCCTCGGTTCCGAGGGACTGCCTAAGAAGAAGAAGAAGAAGAAGAAGAAGAAGATGATGGTGGTCGGGGGGCTTGATGGTGGTCAGGGGGGTTGATGGTGGTCGGGGGAGGGAGGGGGTCGATGGTGGTCGGGGGGGTTTGTTGGTGGTCGGGGGGGTTTGATGGTGGTCGGGGGGGTCGATGGTGGTCGGGTCGATGGTGGTCGGGGGGGGGGGGTCGATGGTGGTCGGGGGGGTCGATGGTGGTCGGGGGGGGTTTGATGGTGGTCGGGGGGGGGGGGGGGTTTGATTGTGGTCAGGGGGTGGTGGGCACGATAGTGGTTGTGGGTCGGGTGGTTCCGATGGCGGTCGGGGGGAGTCGATGGTGGTCGGGAGGGTTTGATGGTGGTCGGGGGAGGGGGGGGTTTGATTGTGGTCAGGGGGTGGTGGGCACGATAGTGGTTGTGGGTCGGGTGGTTCCGATGGTGGTCGGGTCGATGGTGGTCGGGGGAGGGGAGGTTTGATTGTGGTCAGGGGGTGGTAGGCACGATAGTGGTTGTGGGTCGGGTGGTTCCGATGGTGGTCAGGAGGAGCAGACAATTGTGGTGGGCGGAGGACGGGACAGTGGAAGAGAGTGGTTTCAGATTTTAACCTCTGACCCGACAGCCACCCACCTGTGTTTGGGAGCTAAGATTCAGCCTAAAGTGACACGAGACAGTCAAATTTGGAGTAAGAGACTCTGGCACACTGCCCCAGATCTGGTGCTGCTCCAATCGGAATGTTGTAATAAAAAAAGGACTGGGGGAAGGTTGCCAGTTGAACCTCTTGGTAGACATAGAAAAATGACCAAAATTGCTGCTTTGCTTCCCAAATCTCCAAAGCCTAATAATGCAGAAGGTAAACGCAAACATGAATTAGGGCACTTTAATTAAATCCATTATACCGCATGGCTGTCGACTATACTGCGTGCAGGAGCATGCGTTGACTCTCCTCTGCTACCTGTCGCACAGGGATTTAATATTCCAGCGCAGGGCAGATATTGGTGCTAAAAATCAATGCAACTGCTAACAATGATAAGCTGAACTAAGCTTTAAGATAATTCTCTTCTACTCAGGTTGTTCCAGGCTACCTGATATGCAAAGTTGATCAAATCACATAGTTAATGCAACTTGTATTTTTGCTGGTCATTTGAAGAGAATGCCAGATATCAGCAAGCTCTTTATCAAAGTGTTATTTTTTAACGTCTTGCATGAAACACTACCAACAGAGTACATGGTTTGTAATAGATCTTTCCCAACAATAAAAAACAGACTAGCAATTTGCCAAAAAAGAAGAAAATAAACAACAAATGAACGTTATTTTGCTTGAAAGCAGTCTGCATCCAGGCTACTTCCTTAATGTTTCACGTAGATTAAAAATGAGCAATTATTTTAATGATCCTGGAGTGAAGCCAGATGAAAGATTCCTGTTAACTGATGAATACTCTTGATACATCTGAACGAATATCAGGAAAGTAGTTCGAACAGCCCATTGTGATGGGCTCTAACAGGCATCAAGTATATTTTCAGGTGCATTGAAGAGAGACTTTACCAGTGGTAAACACCTTTTTTGCCCACATTCTAGAGCTAGTAAATTTAGCAGATCTTTGCGATTGCTACATAGAATGGATATAATTATTTTTTTTTAGTGTTCTTAACCACTCATTACATGGAAGATCAGCTATTTGTGGGTCTTAAATTTAGGTACATCTTGCTAAAACTAGTAGCTTCCTTCGCGAGATCAATTTTGAGAAAACAGTCCTCAATCTTTTCTGTGGATTTTGAACACCAAACTAAAAGGGTTGCCTCACCTGTTTGGCCAGGGGGAGGAGTGCCAGTCGAACCTCGTGGCAGACATATAAAAACGGTTAAAACTGCAGCTTTGTTTCCTGAGCAAGGCTCCACAGCAATAGGTTTGGGGGCTCCCTGTAAAACATGAAACAACACTTTATTTAAAACCAAAGCTATCAAATGACAATCGCCTAGTAACTATACTGTGGTACAGTACAGTATATTGCATCTTCCTCATTATCACCGCACAAAAATTTATAATACTATCCTGGCCACAGCATTACCCAAGCTTGCAGGGAGACAGAGGAAAGGGAAGCAAGGATAGAAGCAAAAGACAGGAAGGAGAAAAGCTAAAGTGGAAGGCAGAGAAATCAAGGCTGTAAATCAAACAGGGGCACAGTAAATAATAATTCTAAAAAAACAAGCCAGAAGGCTTTGTGTCTTAATGCGAGGAGAATTCGTAATAAGGTGGATGAATTAGCTGCACAAATGGATGTAAACGGATATGATATAATTGGGATTACGGAGACATGGCTTCAGGGTGACCAAGGCTGGGAATTCAACATCCAGGGGTATTCAATATTCAGGAAGGACAGGCAAAAAGGAAAAGGAGGTACGGTAGCATTGCTGGTGAAAGAGGAGATTCACACAATAGTAAGGAAGGATATTAGCTCTGATGATGTGGAATCTGTATGGACAGAGCTGAGAAATACCAAGGGGCAGAAAACATTAGTGGGAGTTGTATACAGACCCCCAAACAGTAATGCGGAGGTTGGGGATGGCATTAAACGGGAAATTAGAGATGCGTGCAATAAGGGCACAGCAGTTATCATGGGTGACTTCAATCTACATATAAATTGGGCTAACCAAATTAGTAACAATAATGTGGAGGAGGAATTCCTAGAGTGTAGGCAATCTAGCGATCAGGCCATCTTAGACTGGGTATTATGTAATGAGAAAGGATTAATTAGCAATTTTGTTGTGCGAAGCCCCTTGGGGAGGAGCGATCATAATATGATAGAATTCTTCATTAAGATGGAGAGTGAAGTAGTTGACTCAGCGACTAGGGTCTTGAATTTAAATAAAGGAATCTATGATGGTATGAGGCGTGAGTTGGCTAGGATGGATTGGGGAGTGCTACTTAAAGGTTTGATGGTGGATAGGCAATGGCAAACATTTAAAGATCACATGGATGAAGTACAGAATTTGTTCATCCCTGTTTGGCATAAAAATAAAACAAAAAAGGTGACTCAACCATGGTTAACAAGGGAAATTAGGGATAGCATAAGATCCAAGGAGAGGACATATAAATTGGCCAGAAAAAGCAGCAAACCTGAGGATTGGAAGCAGTTTAGGATTCAGCAAAGGAGGACAAAGGGATTAATTAAGAGCGGGAAAATAGAGTATGAGAGCAAGCTTTCAGGGAACATAAAAACTGACTGTAAAAGCTTTTATAGATATGTGAAGAGAAAAAGATTGGTGAAGTCAAGCGTAGGTCCCTTGTAGTCAGAATCAGGGGAATTTATAATGGGGAACAAAGAAATGGCAGACCTATTGTCATAAATCGCAACTTCTACAAGAAGTAACTCAGGAAGTACTACAGAACGGCCAGCTGAGGGCACCGTCCGAGGAGTATAAATACTTGGGCGTGGGCCCACCTTGGCCAGAGACAATCTGGAAACAGGAGCGAGTGACTACTAACTAGACCTCCATGTTTTGTTACAAGTCGATTAAAGCCATGCTTTATGTACAACCAAGTGCGTAGTGAGTCTTTATTACGTCACCAATTAAATACATACTTTGGTTCTGTCTTCACAAAGGAGGACACAAATAACCTCCCAGAGATGTCAGGGAACATAGGGTCTAATGAGAGGGAGGAATTGAATGAAATCAGTATTTTTAAGGAAATGGTGTTAGGGAAATTGACGGGGTTGAAGGCTGATAAATCCCCAGGGACTGATATTCTACATCCTAAGGTACTTAAGGAAGTGGCCCTAGAAATAGCAGATGCATTGCTGGTCATCTTACAAAATTCTAGAGATTCTGGAACAGTTCCCCTGGATTGGAGGGTAGCTAATGTAACCCCACTATTTAAAAAAGGTGGTAGAGAGAAAACGGGGAATTATAGACCGGTAAGCCTGACATCGGTAGTGGGGAAAATGCTAGAGTCCATTATAATAAAAGATGTAATAGCAGAGCACTTGGAAAACAGTGACAGGATCGGACAAAGTCAACATGGATTTACAAAAGGTAAATCATGCTTCATTAATCTACTGGAATTTTTTGAGGATGTAACTGGTAGAATAGATAAGGGAGAACCAGTGGATGTGGTGTATTAGGACTTTCAGAAGGCTTTCAATAAGGTCCCGAATAAGAGATTGGCATGCAAAGTTAAAGCACATGGGATTGGGGGTAAGATACTGACTTGGATAAAGAACTGGTTGACAGACAGGAAGCAAAGAGTTGGAATAAACGGGTCTTTTTCCGAGTGGCAGGCAGTGACTAGTGGGGTACCGCAGGGATCGGTGCTAGGACCCCAGCTATTCGCAATATATATTAATGATCTAGACGAGGGAACTAGATGTAATATCTCCAAGTTTGCAGACGACACAAA
This sequence comes from Somniosus microcephalus, assembly GCF_052327205.1. Taxonomy (NCBI): domain Eukaryota; kingdom Metazoa; phylum Chordata; class Chondrichthyes; order Squaliformes; family Somniosidae; genus Somniosus; species Somniosus microcephalus. Next base: position 29,752,104 of record NC_140994.1, read on the forward strand.
GCTGGGTGGGCGCGTGTGCTGTGAGGAGGATGCAGAGAAACTCCAGTATGATTTGGACAGGTTGGGTGATTGGGCAGATGCATGGCAGATGCAGTATAATGTGGGTAAATGTGAGGTTATCCACTTTGATGGCAAAAACAGGAAGACAGATTATTACCTGAACGGCAATAGATGGGGAAAAGGGGAAGTGCAACGAGACCTGGGTGTCCTTGTGCACCAGTCGCTGAAGGTAAGCATGCAGGTGCAGCAGGCGGTTAAGAAGGCAAATGGTATGTTGGCCTTCATAGCAAGAGGATTCGTGTACAGGAGCAAGGATGTCTTGCTGCAGTTGTACAGGGCCTTGGTGATACCACACTTTGAGTATTGTGTGCAGTTTTGGTCGCCTTATCTGAGGACAGATGTTCTCGTCATGGAGGGAGTGCAGCGAAGATTTACCAGACTGATATCTGGGATGGCAGGAATGACGTATGAAGAGAGATTGGGTTCATTAGGCTTATATTCGCTAGAGTTTAGAAGAATGAGAGGGGATCTCATTGAAACTTTTAAAATTCTAACAGGACTAGACAGGCTAGATGCAGGAAGGGTGGTCCTGATGGCAGGGGAGTCCAGAACCAGGGGTCACAGTCTCACAGTCTAAGGATAAGGGGTAAGCCATTTAGGACTGAGATGAGGAGGAATTTCTTCACCCAGAGAGTGGTGATCCTTTGGAATTCTCTACCACAGAAGGCAGTTGAGGCCAATTCATTAAATATATTCAAGAAGGAGTTAGATATATTTCTTAAGGCTAAAGGGATCAAGGGATATGGGGAGAAAGCAGGGACAGGGTACTGAATTTGGATTAACAGCCATGATCTCATTAAATAGCAGAACAGGCTCGAGGGGCTGAATGGCCAACACCTGCTCCTATCTTCTATGTTTCTATGCAGTGTGAGTGGAACTACAGAAGAACTAAAGCAGAACAAAACTTAGTTTATTTAATTTCAGTTTTATACCTATGCAGACATTTACAAGTTTTCAGGCACAAATAAAGTGTCAATGCAACTCAATATTTCACACAAATCATGGAAATTGTGACATCTGAAAACTATTTCAAATACATTTAATAAACTGACGAAAACATTAATGCACAGTTCAAAAGATATTATTTAGATAGCGGTGATGATTTCAGTTGCAGGTTTTAACTGATGAGGTGATTTGTTTATGAAATGCTCGGGTGCACAGTGAAACAGATGACTGGGGTCAAGGATAATCACCACAGTCAGGTACCTTTTCAACTTTAAGCGGATTGTCTCATTTATCCATCACTAGTATAACCAGGAATATTTTTTTAAAATCACAAAATGATCTAGAAGCATTAATTGATGCAAAGTGCCATCCAAATGGAATTCACTACAGTGATGACAGTCAATTATTGTGAATTTAAACACAGGGTTACTTTATTACACCTACATTTCAACTGATCATTATTTAGAATTCCAAAGACACTAACAAGAACAACAGATAGGATGGGTTAATATTCAAGATATTAGCCTGCCTGCTGTGTATTTCCATCATTGCCTGTTTTTATATTTGAACAAAGTAGAAACTGTTCAGCTTTATGCTTAGTTCATTTTATTGATAAAACAATAACTTTTCAAGCATGTGGTTTACGTTGGTGCACCAAGGTTCTGTCCTATTTTCTGTCCTTTCAACTGCACTCTCCTAAGAGTTATAGCAAGGAACGAGGGATTTGAGCCCCTATATGATTTACATAATAATATTAAGAATTTTAGGAACAAGAAAGGACCATTACACTCAAGTAACCATCTCTTTAGACTGATCTTAACCTTAACTGCCTACTTTCTCACCATCTCTCTCCAGAAATACATTTAGTTACCTCTTGAACATATGTACTGTTCAGTTCAATGGCCTTCCCTAGTGGCATATTCCACAAGTCCTTTAACCATTGTGTAAAAGCCCCAGGACATCGCTGCAGGAGTTCCGCAGAGCAGTGTCCTAGGCCCAACTATCTTCAGCTGCTTCATCAATGACCTTCCCTCAAACGTAAGGTCAGAAATGGGGATGTTCGCTGATGACTGCACAGTGTTCAGCACCATTCACAACTCCTCAGATAACGAAGCAGCGCATGCAGCAAGACCTGGACGACGTTCAGGCTTGGGCTGATAAGTGGCAGGTAACAATTCGTGCCACACAAGTGCCAGGCAATGACAATCTCCAACAAGCGAGGGTCTAACCACCGCCCCTTGGCATTCAACGGCATTACCATCACCGAATCCCGCACCATCAATATCCTTGGGGGGGTCACCATTGACCAGAAACTTAACTGGACCAGCCACATAAATACTGTGGCTACAAGAGCAGGTCAGAGGTGAGGTATTCTGCGGCAAGTGTCTCGCATTCTGACTCCCCAAAGCCTTTCCACTATCTACAAGGCACAAGTCAGGAGTATGATGGAATACTCTCCACTTGCCTGGATGAGTGCAGCTCCAACAACACTCAAGAAGCTCGACATCATCCAGGACAAAGCAGCCCGCTTGATTGACACCCCATTCACCACCTTAAACATTCACTCCCTCCACCACTGGCATACCGTGGCCGCAGTGTGTACCATCTACAAATCTACAAGATGCACTGCAGCAACTCGCCAAGGATTCTTCAGCAGCCCCGCCCAAACCCGTGACCTCTTCCACCTGGAAGGACAAGGGCAGCAGACGCTTGGGAACACCACCACCTCCAAGTCACACACCATCCTGACTTGGAAGTATATCGCTGTTCCTTCATCGTCGCTAGGTCAAAATTCTGGAACTCCCTCCCTAACAGCACTGTGGGAGTACCTTCACCACACGGACTGCAGCGGTTCAAGAAGACGGATCACCACCACTTTCTTGAGGGAAATTATGGATGGGCAATAAATGCTGGCCTTGCCAGCGACGCCCACATTCCATGAACAAAAAAAATTGTATTTGACTTTCCTTCTTACTTTTCACTTCCTAATGATTAACTTGCGCCTCCTGTTACTTGATTCCTTTGTCACAGTGAACAATCTGTGAAGATTATCTTTGTCAATCCCCTTGTTAATATTAATAACTTCAAATAGGTCACCTCAATGTCTCTCCTATTCCAAAGAGAACAAGACAAACTTCTCAACCATTCCTTATAATGTAGGTCCTCCATACCTTTCCACTCTCCCATGGGTATTAATATCCTTATGATTAGGTATTCAAACTATACACAATATTTCAGATGGCAAAAAGCAAAATAATGCAGATGTTGGAAATCTGAAACAGAGAACTGTGGAATTGCTTAGTAGGTCAAGAGCATCTGTGCTTGGAACAGACAAGTTGACGGTTTGAGTGTGGACCCTTTGTTAAAACTGTTTTGACAAATGGTTCCTAGCTGAAACGTCAATTATCTGTTTTTTGCGTGTCCCAGATGGAGTCTGACTGACCCTGAAAGGGTAACAATACAATACAACCCATCTTGTTTTTGGGCTCCTTGCTCTTATATTAGTTCTTTGACTTTAAAAAGTAAAATAGTAAATTATAGAGAAGCCTGTACAAATGAACCCTCCCCAAAAATGGACACCTGCAAAACACGGACACTTATTGAGAGACTCAAATAACGTACATGGCAAAATATACAAGAGGCACTCTGAAACCACAGACACTCGCAAATTATAAACTGCCGACAGTCTTCAATGTACGAAGCCCTTTTACAACTTAAAAGGCGGGACACACAGATCAGTGAGAGGTGGCAGCGGGTTTTGTGAAAGAAACGGCTTTTGTGGAATGAGGAGTTCTTCACCCAGCATCCATAGTGGCAGAGAAAACGCTCTGTCTCTGGGATTGAATGCTTACACGGCACTCGCTCAATGCTGAGGAAAGAATTCGCCATTCCACTGAATTTTATTTTACCATATATACAATTATTAGTTTGAAAATAAGGACACCTGCATAAAAAGGACAGCTGATGCCACTCCCTAAGGTATCTGTAATTTAAAAGACTTCCATTTATTTAGCACCTTTCACTACTTCAGGACGCTCCAAAGCGAATGAAGTACAGCCAATGAAGTGGAAACGCGGCAGCCAATTTGCGCACAGTAAGCTCCCACAAACAGGAACGTGATAATGACCAGATAATCTGTTTTAGTCGTCGTCGTATGTGTCTTCACACTGTTCCCTTTAGGGAACTGCATGAAGTGGTGGAAGGATTTCTGGCCGCGATTAACGCTCCTTCCGTGACCGTAACCATCTTCGTACCAGCCATTAGGGTGGTTAGTCCTATGGCGGGAGGGTTTTATGGGCTTCCACAACCCATACGAGGGGGGGGCCACCCACACACGCAAGTATCCCGCTGGATGTCAACCCAGAATTTAGAGCCGGAGCTCCGACTCCACTTGCCGGGACTGTCTGGAGCAGGGTTCGAAACCCTACGCCTTCTGGCCCAGCGGCGGGGATGCTACCGCTACACCAAAGGCCCACTCCCATCTGTTTTAGTAATGTTGATTGAGGGATAAATATTGGCCAAGACACTGGGGATAACTCCCCTGCTCCTCTTCGACATAGTGCCATGGGATCTTTTACGTCCACCTTAGAAAGCAGATGGGGCCTTGGTTTAACATTTCATCCGAAAGACAGCACCTCAGACAGTGCAGTACTCCCTCAGTCTAGATTTCTGTGGGACTTGACCCCACAACCTTGTGACTCAGAGGCGAGTGTGCTACCAACTGAGCTATGGCTGACACAAATTTCACTGTAGTTGTATTATGGCACCAAACTGGTTATAAAGTAACAGAAAATGTTTTGGTATTTGGAAACTATGACGATACTATATTGATTATAATATAAAGCAGAATGACAACGTGGGGATGATTTTTTAAATTATTATTGAGAAATCAAGATCTATAGTGCAAAAAACCATCAATATTGAAAAAGATTAGAAAGATGAGCTAAATCAATTAATGATAGTTAGATAACATCAAGCTCCAGTTTAAGAAAAACTTTTGGGATGTAGGAGGAAGGAAAGATTGAAGGTGATATGGAGTTCATAGTTTTGAGGTCTCAGAGAAAAATGGCCATCTGAAAAGTAATAAAGATACTGAGATATAAATCAGTATAACATTTGTCACCTAACTGGATTAATAAATGTGACTCGTGCAGTAGACCTTGAAATTTATTGCATTTTATAAATCTGAGAAAACTGCTCTTCCTCCTCATTCCCTAACTTAGGGTATATTTTTCAAGTAGGATTAAGGTCCCTTGTAATTATTCATATATTTTTTTTTAAGGAATTCCAGAGTTGAGAAGGTATTGCTACAAAATAAACTGGCTGTAAGTCTCAGGACAAGTGTGTGTATGTGGGGTTGGGTGGGGGCGGGGGGGAATAGCTAGAAGTTCATGGTAAGAAACAATAGCGCTGAAATTGTGATACATCTCTGAAATACTACGTCCCTGAACAATGTCAGCTGGTATCAGGAGTTTAGTGTAGTGTACGTTAGGGTATAACTATAGCTAACACTCTGCTCCTGCAGGCGAGTTCCTTTTATAGCTATCTTTAAAAGTAGACCTGGTGGACACTATGTTCTCCTTAATTAGAGGAATGTCTGTAGCAGAACAGTTTCACAGTGAAAAACTTCTGGTTATGTTTGAAATCAGAATGCTGCAGCAAGCAGGGGAGATGACAATCCGCCATAATGTTTAAAGATGCTGAGAAAATCTCATGGCCTGCTGAGCAAGCTTCTGCCTGTTAAGTGGAAACGATAGTTAAGGGTTTCCAGCCGCTCTGTATCTTTCTGACAGAATCAGAGTTAGAACAAAGTGCCTCCTCATAAGTAACAGAAACTAAGAGCTCGAAAAAGAGGTGATTTATTAAAAGAGGCGCAGGATTCTTTGGGATTGTCACAAAAAAGGCAGCCGCTGACAACACAGTGCAATGGAATCCTTTGAGGTGGCACTTGGGAATTCTCCCGATTTCCCATATGGTCAATCCAGACCTTAAAAGGCAATAGTAACGTTATAGGAACTGGAGGTATGCTGGACTTCAGAAGAGAAAACCATGGGATGTGAAGGTCTTTTCAAAGCACTGCAGTGTTCAGAATGTACAATCAGCAAGATCCCAAACATCTGAGTTGTGCAAGAATGTGTGAAGGCTTAATTCAAAAGCTGAACGCCAAATAACCCCATTAAAATTCCAATTTGTGAATATGAATTTGGGTCCTTTCTAACTGAAAGGTCGGCTGTCCTCTTCGGCTGCATTCCAGGTTTCTACCTTTTTGAAGCAGGCGACTTTCAATGTGTTAGTTCAAATGCCACACTGGACCAGCCTTCCTGGCTTCATGCTGAGGATGTGATTACTGGTTTTTGCCCGTGACAAGCATGTAGTTTAATAGCTCTCGGGAGCCGTTTACCTGAGAAGGTTCATTTATCAAGACAAGCCATTGAAGGCAATAGTCAGTTCTGCTTTCCACAGGATACTTTGACAAATTGAGTGGTATGTAAAGATGTAATTATAATGGTACCGAGATTCCATTTATTACTGTAATTATTCTAGCATTTTAAAGTATTTCCTAGTTATTTTGAAGTTGTTAAAGCACTTATTGTTTTATGGTCAGATGTCAATTGCCTTACTGTAAGCTCATATTAATAGGCCAAGTTGTCAAGTATTATCAAGATCTAAAAGCATAAAAGCCACTGTATTATATCCCAGAATTTAGGACTTTATTTTACTGGATTAACATTAGCAGCTCAAATTAACATATTATTCTTTTGAAGTGTAATAATCTAATAATTACATTAAGATTTATAGTGATTGGTGCATATGCCTTACTATTTTCCTATAGACTGAACCTACCATATCTGTGTACTCTAACCCTCCACAGATAGCGGTTAAGAGCAATCCCATTGTACCTATCTCTACTGTCTTTTATTTCAGAGATTCTTAGGAACATTAGAAACAGGAGTCGGCCATTCAGCCCCTCAAGCCTACTCTACCATTCAGTTAAATCATGGCCGATCTGCATCTCGACTCGCCTTTGCTCCATATCCCTTGATACTCTTACCTAACAAAACTCTTATCTAGCTCAGTCGTGAAAGCTCCAATTGTTGGAGCAATCTCAACCTTTTTAGGGGAGAGTTCCAGATATCGACTATCCTTTGTGTCAAAAAGTGCTTCCTGATTTCAAGCCTAAATAGCCCAGCTCTAATTTCAAGATTCTGTCCCCTTGTACTTGATTCCCCCCCAGAGAAAATATCTTCTCCAGATCTTCCCTTCAAATCCTTTTAGTATTTTAAACACCTTGATCAGGTCACCCGACAATCTTCTACGCTCAAGGGAATACAAGTCAAATTTATGCAATCTGTCCTCATAATTTACCCCTCAAAGCTCCTTCTTCTCACCTAGGATAGGAGAAATAGGTGATAATGTAACTAATTAACTTAGAGTATTCTTCATTTCTTTACTGTATAGTTTTTTATGTTGATCATCAGCAGTCACATAAAGTCAGAGTACATTCCAGCCATTTTAAGAAATGATGTATTGAATGATGTCCACATTTGCCCAAGATGAAAGTTTTAACATAGAGCTGCCACAGGCGTGTAATTTAGAGACAATGTGATGCGCCATCAATTACTCAAAAGACTGAGGTTAAGCGAGTAACAACCAGGCTTTTATTAACTAAAGAATGAAGGTCTAGTCTCGAGTGGTCGACCCGTCCAGAATACTAAGGGACTGGGAGGTAGTCACTTATATACCTGGAATAGTGGGAGGAGTCAGCCGAGGCATGTCCAGACCTGTACCTAGTGGAATACACATACACATACAGACAGGTATAACAGTGGTTTACCACACAATGATAATTGCCAAAATGCAAATATTTAGGACAACATCTTCCCGACCCCACCAATAGCGGTTCTGAGAATCTGTCGACATTAAAAACAGTGACATCTAAACTCAATATTTCAAATATGAAGGTCGAACATATAACTAAAAATCATTATGTTATTAATTCTTAAATGATTTCTTGTGCTTCACAAAGACTAGCATTAACAATTATCAGATGCCCTTGGGTTATCACTTAATACAATTTCTGAAAGTATCTTTCTGGAAGTTATTCTGCTGCATCATAAAAACTTTCTGGAGGTTGGTGATTTATAGCACTCTTCTTTTCCATTAACCTACAATAAAACACCAACATTTTTTGTCTAGTGTTGTAAATAGTTTTGATTTACTGAACAATTGAGTTGAATTGGGGTTGGATCACCTGAAGTTAGTCTGTGCAGTTATAATCCTCCTAATATTTGTAAGTTAAACTGGTCATCTCATAGACTGGAGCTTTTGATTTCATCACCATGTAAATGTGATGTTATTGAAAGGGGAGCATCAAAAGTTATATATTTATTCCCTCATCCCTTAAAACCTGTGAATGTGTGAAAAGAAAGGCAAGGAAAGGCCAGCAGTCTCAGGAAGCCTGCCCCATGCCGACACATACACCATATCCCTTATCCATGCAATCTCCTGGGATAGGCAAAAAACTATGGCCAAATCAAGAACAAAATTGTTACCAGTTTTGTCGAGTGCTATGAGATTCCTGGAGATCTACAAAATACCGATTTGAATTTATTACCATTCTGCGGAATTAAAATTGGGATTGGAAAGGATGTTGATCTTGTAGCCACAGTAATTATGTGGCTGCTGTAGGGGGTTTCTCTTGCTTGCTCTGGTCTCCTGCCAGGCTTCTTGCAATAATTACCCATGAGTGGTTCGATCCACTCGCCCCTACGGTTCTAGACCTTGGACTTAGGTGCAGGGAGCTGTAGTGCAGAAAAACTCAATAGACCAGGTCGAATAGCACGAAATGGATGCCTTTATTGAACAGTTTGCAGCATTATAAAATACATGTCATATGCACAGATTAAAGCAACTACAAGCATGCACACATCTATAAACTTAACTCTATAGAAATGGGGAACACACGGCACATCGTGAAAGGGGTAACACATTACAATTACCCTTAACCCCCTCCCCTAAACCTAACTAAGTTTCGATTTGAGGGACTCGGGATTATGCTCACCACTTTAAGAATTGCGAAAAAGGCTTTGCAGCCTTTCGACACAGCTTTCCGTCGTCACGTGGGTTTGGAAGCTTCTGGCGCAGCTTGTTTTCCTCTTGGTTCTCCTGCGATGGAGGCAGCCGATACAGCCTTGGTGAGCGCTCACCACGGATGGATCCGTTACCGATGTGATGTTGAAGAACTGGATGCACACTCCGGGACCTGAGTGTCTTCTTCTCCGGCCTGGGTCGTCGATGATCTCCCGACAAAAGTACCCGGGCCTCCCTCGTCATCTTCCCGTCGTGGCCGGGCCTTGCCTGGCCGAGCTGGCTTCCAAGCCGAATTCTTCTCGTCGTCTTCTCGTCGTGGCCGGGCCTTGTCGGGCCGAGCCTCCCAAAGTCGCGGAACGCACGGCTGAACGCCCCGCTGGACACCGTTTACCAAACCACGAACCGAACACGTTCTGAACCGAAGTACCGATGGACTTTACTCAATTCACAGTTATATTTTTTTTGGAACATTCTTATCTCCCGCCAAATCATAGTCCTGTCTTTGTAATAATTTTGGCGGGCAGAACTCTCTGCAGGGGTGTTTTGTCTTCATAACGGGAGTCGGTGATAGCTTAACTGGCCTTCCTGGGCCGATAATGTCTTTGCTTTGTTACCGTAACTTGGTTTGTATATTGATCGGTCTGGAGATTGCCCTGGATGGCTGTTAAACGGCTTCTCTTTGTACAGTGTAATGGGTTAAAGCGTTCGTTCAATTGTCCGCCCATTTCTTGATGGGTCTCATCCTGCCACCCAAATCTGTCCTGTACTTATAATCTAATCAATATGTATGCTCAGTTCCATGAGTTTCGGCTTCCCGAAACTGGTTTTCGCGGGCTTTTAATGCCCTCAATCCACAAGCCTGTCTGGCTTGCAGTAACAGAAATTCAAATGGTCCCAGAAGCTGGTCACGAGGTCTGGCGGCCATTTTGTGTGCCCTTTTATCAAAGGTTTCTCTGTATAAGCTTCTTTTGGTCAATAAAGCTGTTTTATTAACCCTATTTTCCTACGTGATTATTTAATGAAAATTTCGCGAATCTTACACTGCTCCAATTAAGTTTCTGGTCAATGGTGGCCCCAATGGTTGATGGTGGGGGATTCAATGAAGGTAATGCCACTGAATGTCATGGGGAGGCGGTTAGACTCCCTTGTTGGAGATGGAATTGCCTGGCACTTGTGTAGCTCAAATGTTACTTGCCACTTATCAGCCCAAGCCCAGATGTTGTCCCGGTCTTGCTGCATGAGGGCACAGACTGCTTCATTACCTGAGGAATTGTGAATGGAACGGAATATTGATAGAGGGAAGGTCATTGATGAAGCAGCTGAAGATGGTTGGGCCTAGGACACTGCCCTGAGGAACTCCTGCAGCATTGTCCTGGAGCTGTGATGATTGACCTCCTACCACCACAACCATCTTCCTTTGTGCTAGGTATGACTCCAGCTAATGGAGAGCTGTCCCCCCCCCCCCCCCCGATTCCCATTTTCTTCAGTTTTACTAGGGCTCCTTGATGCCACACTCGGTCAAATGCTGCCTTGATGTCAAGGGCAGTCAATCTCACCTCACCTCTGGAATTCAGCTCTTTTGTCCATGTTTAGACCAAGGCTGGAATGAGGTCTGCAGCTGAGTGTTCCTGGCGGAACCCAAACTGAGCATCGGTGAACAGGTCATTGGTGAATCAGTGCCACTTGATAGCACTGTCGCTGACACCTTATATCACTTTGCTGATGATTCAGAGTAGGCTGATGGGGCGGTAATTGGGCGGGTTGGATTTGTCCTGCTTTTTGTGGACAGGACATACCTGGGCAATTTTCGACTTTGTCGGGGAGATGCCAGTGTTGTAGTTGTACTGAAACCCGCCTCCCTCCTCCATTTCGCTGCAGGATGTCCCAAGCCTTGGGAAATTTGTGTGGCAGCAGTTAATAGTAAATCAGCCTCCCAATTGCATGGTGGGAGCCTGATTTATATATGTTAATGAAGTGTCCCGCCTCTCCAAGACAGGACACTCGCATGCCACGCTACATGGCATAAAAATGGCGGCAGGCACATAGCGTCTCATTGGGGTTGCGGTTTTTTATGGTATAATCACCCTCCCTGCCCGTTGTGGGGGGGGTTCATATCAAGATTTATAAGTGTTAGCAACAGCATCATCATAAATGTTGAAGGAATACTTCCTCCACCTACCACCACCTTCTCAAGGGCAACAAAGGTCGGCAATAGATGCCGGTCTTGCTAATGACACCCATTTCCCGAGAATTAATATATTTTGGAGGAAAAAAAACACTATTTCTGGCAAAAACATTCCCTTTTTTCAGATTGTTAAAAATTTAATGAAATGTTATTTAAATACCATATATATGATCTACGCCCTCATAAAAAAAATCACCAATTTTTAAAGTCAATTATAACTGTCTAATAGCTGTCACCAATATTGCCCTTTATACTAATAAGGTGAGATTTCCACTAAATGCTGCCATGAAATATTTTCATCCATAAATAAACTCAAAAGCAGCCAATTATTTCACCTAGCTTGCAGGAAAAGAACAAAAGCTAGATAAAGTTTGACACAGTGCAGCTCTGATACTTAATATGGGATTATAATGTAACTTTAAAAAGACAATGTAGGATTAGGATGCAGCTACAAGGTTAATGCAGTTGCAACCACTGGGGCACAAAACATTAACATAAAATAACTATATAACAATGAATTACTTTTTATACTCCAATTCGGAGCATTAGCCAAATGTATGATTTGGGATTACCACTAGAGGGATGCATATTATTTGCACAACATTGCTTGATGTGTTACCAATCAGTACTTGTAATATAAAGGTCCGTATTCTCCTTTTCATGACATAGTATCTTCTGAAGTGCAAAGAGGTTCTTTCCTTTCAAGTGGCAAGGTAATAGTCGCTCCTCTAATATCCATATCGTTTCCATTAGTCAGGAGGGTCCAGCCCGTAGATTTCTATATAGTGCTGATACCATTCCATGACTCAGCTACGAGGATGCGTACTTGAGAGATCCAGTAAAGCATCCCATCCTGGCTAATTTTCCTTTCATCCCCAAATGATAAAGCGGAGATTGGCAAATTCAAATTTGGAAAGAGAGAACTTGGACCACCACGATTAAACTCTATAGGAGAAACTTTCTGATTGTAGCTGGCCCAGAGCCTCACCTGCTTGTTAAGAGTACATCGGAAAATGGTGCACACAGGGGTGGTATTTCCTGTGTATTTGCGCCAGAGTTTCCTGCAATTACGCTGCTTCAAAAACAAGTGTAAAATTATGCTCAGAATTCGAGGCACGGTAGGAAAGTGTCATTTTTCTGTTGTTTTATTGCAATTTTTGGAGCGATTTTTAAAATTTATCTTCATTGAGACCTGCTTTGTATTTGTTTCTTTGAATGCATTTTTATAGCATCAGTATAAGTCACAATAAAAATTGGAAATCTTCCATGATTGCATATTTTTAAACATGTTGTTTAGAAGAATGAGAGGGGATCTCATTGAAACTTATAAAATTCTGACAGGACTGGACAGACTAGATGCAGGAAGGATGTTCCCGATGGTCAGGGAGTCCAGAACCAGGGGTCACAGTCTAAGGATAAGGGGTAGGCCATTTAGGACAGAGATGAGGAGGAATTTCTTCACCCAGAGAGTGGTGAACCTGTGGAATTCTCTACCACAGAAGGCAGTTGAGGCCAATACATTAAATATATTCAAGAAGGAGTTGGATATATTTCTTAAGGCTAAAGGGATCAAGGGGTATGGGGAGAAAGCAGGGACAGGGTACTGAGTTTGGATGATCAGCCATGATCGCATTGAATGGCGGAGCAGGCCCGAGGGGCCGAATGGCCTCCTCCTGCTCCTATCTTCTATGTTTCTATGTTGTGCTTAATGTGCATGAGTGATGGTTAGATGGCTAGAAACTATGGCCGCGATTCTGCCGACCAAGGTGGGTCTGGGGCAGCCGGGGTCGGTGTCGCGGTCCCAGCCCGCTGCCTACTGCAGCCCACACTCGCCAAGTGATTTTACGTCAATAGTGCAGTGTATGTACTTTGCAGAAGGAACTATATTCTGCAGCCCCTGTATACTGCAGTACCAGTAGTGACCACCCCTGTATATAAGCCTGTGTAGTCACTTTGCATAGTTAGATCCAGTTTGTCTCCACTCAGTAAAGACCTGTTATAACCAACTCCTGCAGTCCGTGTCTCAATTACACACGGACATAATACTGGCGACGAGCAGATCCGAACTTACCTACAGTCTACACCACCTCTTGGGGATCCATCCCTGAAGTGAAGTTGTCAGAGGCCGAGGCCAGAAGAAAGAAAGAAAAAAAAAAAAAAAACGATCAGAAGAAACGGGCGTCGACCGTGGGGCAACCGCCTCTGATTCATCGGAGTGAAAGATTTGCAGGAGAGGCTGTCGAGAGCGGGGCTTGGTTATCCTGTCGATGGTGTTCCAGCTAATCGGGCTGGTGGCAGGTAGTACACTGATCCTTCCTGGGCTGCGGCGGGCTAGAGCTCGATCGGGTGGCTTTTCAACGGGGCCGAGCAGCGTTGTCGGGAAGAGGAGAGAGAGGGTGGAGCACACAGGGCGCGGCCGGTGCTACGAAGCCGGGCAGCGTACAGACCCGAGAAGAGGGAGGAAAGTGTCCCGCAGGGTTGCTCCGACGACGGGGAAATAAAAGAAATTAGAAGCGCAGAAAGCCGAGAGGAGCTGCCGTTTGCCATGGGAACCGCGGAGAGCGGCGTTAGCAGCAGCGCGGGGGGAAGTGCGCGAAGACCATAGGGCGTCGCCATCAAGGTATAAAACACCAGCAACAGCGCTACCAGCAGTGGAGAAGACGGAAAGCGCGGGAGGCGCCATTTTGTTAAATCGGGGAAGAAGGCAAAGCGCGGGAGGCGCCATCTTAGATTTCCAAGATGCCAAAGACTGGCAATATCACTGCCTTCGATAATGCAATCGAAGACTGGACCACGTATGTGGAAAGAGTCGAAGTATATTGCGAGGCAAATGAAGTAGCCGATGAGAAAAAGGCATCGGTACTACTAAACTTAATGGGCGCAAGAACGTACGGCCTATTGCGGAACCTGATTACTCCAGCCAAACCGATGGCAAAGAGGTTTAACGAAATTGTTGATATCCTACAGGAAGACCTAAATCCTACACCGCTGCTGATAGCAGAAAGATTTAAATTCCACAGGAGAAATCAGCATAAAGATGAGAGCAATGCTGATTACCTTACAGAACTACGCAAGCTATCAAAGCACTGCCAGTTCGGAGCAGGACTGGCAGATACCCTACGGGACAAATTTGTCTGTGGACTCCTGAGTGAAGGAACCCAGAAGAGGTTACTCTCAGAGAAAGAGCTGACGCTAGATAAGGCTTTCAGCGTGGCAGTATCGTACGAAGCAGCAGCAAGGGGAGCTGCGGAAATACAGCAAAAGCCACAGGAATATGCCACCCACAAAATGACACGGGGATTTGAAAAATGTTATCGCTGCGGCAGAACTAACCATGACCAGAAGGACTGCTGGTCCAAGGACAAAATATGCAGGCAATGCGGAAAGATGGGACACATTGCACGAGTTTGCAGGTCTGGGAAGAAGACTAACGACAACAAAAAGGCTACTAAGGAACAGTACAGGAAAGTACAAAAGATGACGGACAGTAGTTCCGAAGACCAGATGAGCGATAGTGAATCCGGGAACAAGGGACTAAGCTGTCTCAAACTTCACAACGTAATCGCAAAAGAGGATCACCAAACCATTTGGGTCACCCTCACGCTAGCAGGGTCCCAAGTCAAAATGGAATTGGATACAGGATCAGCCCTGACCGTCATGAATCGACGAGACTACGAGCGGCTATTCTCACACATACCCTTGAAAGAGACATCCATTGTCTTGAAGACGTATACGGGGCAGAAAGTATACCCCAGAGGGAAAACAAGGGTGCCTGTCGAATACAACGGCAAGGAAATACAGAAATTGTATCTGTACATACTGCAGGATGGTGGACCACCGTTATTGGGACGTGAATGGATCAGAAAGATAAGTTTAGACTGGCACTCCATTCAGACACTGACTGTGGCTGGTAAAAAGGATGACGGCGTCACACCTGGACAATTGTCAAAAATCTTAGCTAACGCCAAAGAGGTATTTCAACAAGAACTGGGAACTCTTAAAGGCTTAACCGCCTCGATAAAAATAGGAGAGAATGCAATTCCCAAGTTTTTCAAAGCAAGACCGGTACCATATGCAATTCGCCCAGCCGTCGAGGCAGAGCTGGAGAATCTGGAGAATGCAGGCGTGTTATCTAAGGTAGACTGGAGCGAGTGGGCGACACCCATCGTTCCTGTCATGAAGAAAACGTTAAACAATAAGTCTGAGGAGCCAAGGAAGGTTCGCATCTGTGGGGACTTCAAGGTGACGGTGAACCCAGTCCTTCACACAGTACAATATCCTCTCCCGAGGATAGAAGATATTTTCGCCTCACTATCTGGAGGGAAGCGTTTTACAAAAATTGACCTAGCACAAGCATATTTGCAGATGGAGGTTGAAGAATCCTCTAGGAAGTATCTCACGATAAACACTCACAAAGGTCTTTACCAGTATAATCGACTGGTATTCGGAGTAGCATCAGCTCCGGCGATATGGCAAAGAGCGATGGAACAAGTCCTGCAAGGGATTCCGGGGACTCAGTGTTACTTGGACGACATCCTAGTGACAGGTGAAGATGACAGTGAACACCTTGCCAACCTAGAGCAGGTGCTCACTAGACTAAGAGAACATGGGCTACGAGCTAACCGCCCCAAGTGCGAGTTTTTTTAAGAAACAGATATCGTATTGTGGCCACGTGATTGATGAAGAGGGGTTACATAAGTCCCCTGACAAAATTGAAGCGGTAGTTAAGGCTCCAGCGCCTGAAAATGTGTCGCAACTGAGGTCATTCCTCGGATTGGTGAATTACTACCATAAGTTTTTGCCGAATTTGTCCACAATTCTGCACCCACTGAACGCCCTACTACAAACTGGAGTAGCATGGAAATGGAGCGATGAATGTAAGCGGGCCTTTCAGAAGAGTGAAGACCTAATCACTTCAAGAGAAGTATTGGCTCACTACAACCCATCACTACCGATAAGACTGGCGTGTGATGCATCTCCCTACGGCATTGGAGCGGTACTGTCACATAAATTCCTTGATGGTTCAGAGAGGCCGATAGCTTTTGCGTCACGCTCGTTAACTTCAGCCAAGCGTAACTACGCCCAGATTGACAGAGAGGCCCTCAGCCTGGTGTGGGGGGTGAAGAAGTTCAATCACTACCTGCACGGTCAGAAATTTACTCTACTAACTGATCATCAACCTCTTGTCTCCATTTTCAACCCTCAGAAGGGCGTCCCGATAATGACAGCACAACGGCTACAGAGGTGGTCCCTTTTCCTAGGGGCACACCAATATGACATCGAGTACAAAGGAACTAAACAGCATGGGAATGCTGATGGATTGTCGCGCCTACCGTTGCCGATGGTGGAAGAAGCACCTGCAGTGGATCCTGTGGAGATATTCCACTCGACCATAGTCGAATGTCTACCTGTGAGGAATGCAAACATAGAAAAGGAAACACGAAATGACCCGACACTCTCCTGGGTCTATGATTTAACGGTGAAGGGATGGCCAGCACATGGCGAACCACTGTTGCCAGCATTCTCGCCGAGAAGAGAACAGCTGTCAGTGTGCCGAGGAACCTTGATGTGTGGATCCAGAGTAGTAATTCCACCCAAATTGAAGGATAGAGTGCTCAATGAGCTTCATGAGGGTCATCTGGGAGGGGTAAAAATGAAGAACTTAGCCAGAGCGTTTGTGTGGTGGCCGGGAATCGATAGAGAAATCGAAGAGATGACCAAGAGCTGTACAGGATGCCAGAAGGTCCAAAACGCCCCACCACAAGCCCCTCTACATCCATGGGAGTGGCCCTCATCTCCATGGCAAAGGGTGCACATTGATTTTGCTGGTCCATTTATGGACTCGATGTTTTTAATTGCGGTGGATGCACATTCAAAGTGGCCAGAGGTAATAAAAATGTCCTCAACCACCACAGAAAAAACTATCACAGTCTTACGAACCATATTCGCCAGAAATGGGCTGCCTGAACAGATTTGCTCCGACAATGGACCACAGTTTGTGTCTGAAGAGTTCCGGAGGTTCTTAAAGAACAATGGTGTTAAGCATTACACATCCGCCCCATATCATCCAGCCACTAATGGATTGGCTGAGAGGTTCGTTCAAACATTCAAGAAGGCTATCAAGGCAATGTGTAATGAAGACATACCCCTACAACACAAGGTGGATAACTTCTTGTTTGCCTACCGGAATGCGACACATGCGGTTACCAACCAAACTTCAGCCATGATGTTCTTCAATCGAAGGCTACGATGCCGCTTGGATTTGGTTAAGCCAAACATCAGAAGAGAAGAGATGTGGAGAACAGGCAGTTTCAGAATATGAATGAAAGGCCGACCAGGAGTTTTAAGATAGGTCAACCAGTTTTGGCCCGGGACTACCGCACTGAGAAATGGCAGCCAGGAACGATCTGTACACGGCAAGGACCTCTAATGTATACCGTGGACGTTGGAGAGAGCATTGTAAGACGCCATGCTGACCAGATTCTAGAGTCACTGGAAAACGTCAATTCCACACCACGATCCGATACACCTGGTGATGAAACCGAAGTACCAATTGCATCTACCTCAGAATCGGGAATATTGGAAGCAGACGAACCCAACAACGACGTTGATTCCGAATCAACTCTGCCAGAAGAACCTGATACCCCAAAGAGGCGTTATCCAGACAGAATCAGGAAGCCTCCTCAAAGACTGAACTTATAATTGCTTAGCTTCAGCTAATGTATATGACAACTGTAATTGTAAATATGTTATTTAATTATTAATCGAATGTTATGTACTGTTTAGCTAAAAGGGGAGGAATTGTAGTGTATGTACTTTGCAGAAGGAACTATATTCTGCAGCCCCTGTATACTGCAGTACCAGTAGTGACCACCCCTGTATATAAGCCTGTGTTGTAACTTTGCATAGTTGGTTCCAGTTTGCCTCCACTCAGTAAAGACCTGTTATAACCAACTCCTGCAGTCCGTGTCTCAATTACACACGGACATAATAAATAGGGCTTGTGAGATTCCCAGCCAATTAATCGGAAGCGGGTTTGATGACGTCATTTGATGACGTGTTATCAGCCGGTTTCCTTAAAGGGGCCATGTCCAAATTGATCTTGACAGTTCGGCTGTCACTGTTCTGCAGCACTGAGGTGTTGCAAACACTGACAAGCACTGCACAAAGGTACACGGCTGCACCCAGGCTCTCGCATGTGGAGGGAGTCACATCATGCAGGGAGGTTCTCTTCCCTTCTGAAGGGGTTAAATGTTAGATTAGTGGCTTAACTGACTAGCTGACTGATGTAATAAAGGAGAAATCAGGCAGAACAAAGACAGTTGGAAAAAGCATATTGCATGATGATTGGGGGAGTAAAAGAATCAAGGAGGCCATACATTGAACAATGGGCCGCCAAGATGTGATTTGCGAAGCTGTGATTAAGTGTACGTGTCTTGGACAATTAATTGGCCAAGTCCCGAAGATGTGAAGGAAACAAGATGTAAGATTGTATATAAGCCAACTGCCCAAATGTAAAAATTAGACTTCCGTCTCAGCTCAGACCGAGAGGGCCTCTCCCTGCACGTGCTTGAATAAAGATCGCTTGGAACCAGTACACACTCGTCTCTGTCTGCTTTGGGGCAGAGAGAAATCCCACAACAACTTCCCATGGCCGGAAGAGACCTCTCCAGGAGATCAACGCAGCCTGGTTGCACATTGCACAGGAGGGCAGAAGCAGGGATGTCGTCAGGAGGACCAGGCTGAAGTGGCGCAAACCTTTCAATGATCTGAGTAGATCACGAAACGTTACTGCCAAGCCACACTCAACCTTATCCTGCTGTGCCACTCATCACATCCACATCACTCTGCCTTCCCTACCCTACTCCTGCACATCTTTACTCACACCAACTTACCTTGCACCTCCACCCATCCCTCTCTATCTACATGATCACTTCCCCATCTCACTAACCACCCCTCACCCTACTGTAATCATACCAACTAACAACACACATAGGTAGGCACTAGGATGGTTTAGCCAATGTTCATGTGAAGTTTCCGTTAATGTGTTTTCAAACATTGAAATCTATATTTTCAACACATTGCATTATTGGACAGATCTGTGCTCACCTTTGGAAGTATCTTAGTGAGTTCCAGTGAATGTCGAGACATATCTCCCCGCACCCCCCGCACCACAATTGTGAATAGTGTGAAAGGAATGGCTTGGTCACTGTAGGGATGCTTTATGGTGTTAGTGTGGGGTGGTGTCAACCTGGTGCATCATGTGGCAGCCAGGGTGTACAGCGTCAAGTGAAGTAAATCTGGCCATGGTGATGCCATCCCTGGCCTCCCGGGCAGCAATGTTGTTGGGTGATGATGCCCTGTGTCCTGTGCAGCATCAGGTGATTGTGGAGAAGGTTGGTGTTGTTGATGTTGGTGTGCCTGGTGATGTTGGTGTTGGGGCTGATCGTGGAGAGATTCAGAGGACCAAGGTGAGATTTTTTCCAAGGGCAGAGTTGCTGGAATAGATGGCAGCTGCAGTTGAGATGACAGAAGCGATCTGTCAATGGTGAGAGAGCTTGCTCCAAGGAGGTGAGAGTGGAGAGAGAGTTTATTCCAAACACTTCCAAACTGCATACAGCTCAAAAGTGTCTTCCAAGTCCTGAAGGCTCAAGCTTGACATTGGAAAGTGACCAGATGTGTAATGGTAGCTTTCATACCACTTTTGCAGCTGTCACCTATTCATAGCAATGGGGAGACATAGAGAACCTGACCTACTTACCTGATCTCCGAACGATGTGAACCTAGTTAAAAAAGTGGTAAAACAGAAATAGGCTGGCAAAATAGTAGTTAACAAGGGTTTAACAAGCATTTAACTATCTTAAATGCCTCCCCCACCGCTTGGTGTCGAGTCTGTTCTGAAATCGCAGACCCGGCACTTTTGAAACTTACATGGAGGCGTGTTCGGAGTGGGCTCCCAACCCGCTGTCAATCATTTCGATTTTGACAGCGGACCCCCACCTCTGAACCCGCCCTGAGTGCCGGCAAAATCGCGGCCTATAATTTTCATACTTAAAAAAGGAAATATGGTGTGATTTTGGCAGTATGTTTGGGCTGCAATTGTTTACGCTAATTATCACTTATTTATGCACATTTTTACATTCTGGCATATGAGATTGGCAGGAAATTTAGGTGTAAATAGACATCGGCAAAATTGGATCTGGGCGTAATTTCAGGTATAACTTCCTCATTACACCTCCACAGGAAATTCCATCCATAGCATCACGGCTTTCGGTCTGTTTATTTTAATAGACAAAAAAAATCAGGGGCTGGACACATGTGACCTCTACCACCTAGAAGGACAAGGGCAGCAGGTGCATGGGAACACCACCACTTCCAAGTTCCCCTCCAAGTCACACACCATCCTGACTTGGAAATAGATAGTCGTTCCTTCATCGTCACTGGGTCAAAATCCTGGAACTCCCTCCCTAACAGCACTGTAGGAATACCTTCACCACACGAACTGCAGTGGTTCAAGATGGCGGCACACCACCACCTTGTCGAGGGCAATAGGGATGGGCAATAAATGCTGGCCTTGCCAGAGTCGCCCACATCCCGTGAATGAATTTTTAAAAATTACACCTTTTCAGTAACATTTCTTTTTCTCAGTTTGTATGAACTAGGAGGTTGACAGGTAACAGAACATGTCCAGTTTGCTGTCTGCTGCATGTCACATTATTGCTATTAAATTTGCATAATAATCTACATGTCTGGCTTTACCAGGTGAGACTTAAGCTTACTTCTGCAATAAACTGAATTCTCATTTAGAGGCACCTCCAAGACATTTACAGGCGTCACAAAGACAAATTAGAAATGAATAATTACATTTTAAATTTCTGATGGTGTCTTTTAAATATCTAAAGTGCATTTCCATGTGTCGAAATGACAACTCGAAGAGATCTTGAAATGAATAAAAAGGTAAGTACCACTTCTTGCCAATTTTCATTAAGCATGGGGGGGGATGTCTGATTTTGATTTGATTGTAGTTGATTATATAAATTTCACAGATTGTTGGCTCATTAATAAAACATTTATTGCTTTAGGTACAAATTTCTGCAGTGCGGCTACAGTGATGTTATCTTATTCAAAATGTACTGCAGGAAGTAGTAATGATAACCCACTGATGGCAAAAATGTTTGTACTGCTCATGCTAGGTTTCTTAACAACAAAGCACATATAATTTGGAACAATTAGCAGATAGATTTCTGTAAAAAGATAAGGTAGCGTGAACATGAAAAGGCAATTTTGTTTTTGTTTAAGTCAGCCTTCAAATCCCCACACCAAGATGCTTCATCTTTCTCCAATCTTGGCACTATGCCCGTATCCCTCCGCTCCCTGTTGGATAAGGAATCTGTTTTCTTTTGTAGTGCTTCAACTGAGTCAGCATTCAAGGTGCTGATCTATTCCAGAAATTAGTGTCACCAAGTGTGAGGTAGTATAATAATAGCCATTCGCTCTTGTCCCAAAGGGAATTGGATAAATGCTTGAAGGGGAGAAATTTGCAGGGTTAAGGGGAAAGAACAGGGGAGTGGGACTAATTGGATAGCTCTTTCAAAGAGCCGGCACAGGCATGACAGGCTGAATGGCCTCCTTTTGTGCTGTAGGATTCTATGATTGAAAGATTGTAAAAAGTTACAATGGGCTTTCCATTCCTCCCCTAAATGGAGAGCCAACGCTATCTGAATCCCTGAAGGTTCAGACTTACAATGGTGAATACCAATATTGTAGACTGGTCCAGTTATCTGCTATTGATGTCCCTAAGAATAATTTTCCCAGCTTTGTGACTCCTCTGGACCTGATATTTAGACTATTTACATCCCAGCACCACAATAGCAGGATGACTTTAGCTGCATGTTGCGACCCCAAGTTAAACAGACTCCTTGGAGTTGCTAATAGCCATCAATGATTGTTAAGGCTACTATAACTCACGGTTAACCTAGTAGACGACTGGTAGATACCATCCAATTTTTGCAGAGTTTCCTTTTCTACTTGCAACTAAAGGTCATGTACACAAATTAATGGCCTGGAATTTGCGGTTGTAATGTAGGTGAAACTGTCAGCGTTCACTGTCATTGCAACCTCTGGAATCCACACCTGCGCAGTTAAACACGGAAATCCAGAAGTTGCCACCAGTCATTCCCTGCTCCTCCACAGGGCGCGCTGTTGAACTCCCGGGAGCTGGCAATCAATTGAAATCACTGAACTGACGAAAACGTCCCCTTTTACGCTGAAGTATCGCTCTTAAAACCCCCCTGAAAACGTTAAGCCTGGTTGAGTGAGGTTGTAACTGGGTTTTTAATGGTGTACTGAGTCATAATTACCGCTGAACAACTGTTCTGTCACTGAAAAACTAATTTTATATTTGTGGAATGTCAGATTTTTCCAATATGATAAAAATTCCATGTTTTTAAAAAAAATATATAATGGCCTGGATTTTGCGAGGCCGATGACGGCGTACGCAGAGTGTACACTTTCGTAGGCCCTCAGAATGGCCCCGCAAGTTCCGGGTTTCTGTATGCGCTGCACATGCAAGAAAACCCAGAACTCGCACCCCAAAAGCACTTTCACTGGTGCAGAGCTAATGCCCAGCAAAATGTCCATGAAACCCTTAGCAGGCATAGGGCCTGCTTTTACCAGTGTAAAGGTTAAAATAAATGTTAAATTAAAAATTTTAAAATTATTAAAACATGCAAAAACATTTAAAATTAGTTTATGTAAATTTTGGCCCAGATTAAAATGTTGAAAATTATTTTTCAAAAAATTACATTTTAATTTTATATGCTTAATTAAAGGGACTTTTCATTAATATTGAACATGGGAACATTATTTTTATTTCACTGTAAATTATTTATTTATTTGGGGATTCCTCATAAGCTTATGAGGATTCGTTCGTAAATGGAATCCTCCTTTCTAATTGGTTGACCTGGTCCACATGATCCCAGGGACGCTTCCGAAGCACCTGCGTTCCTGGGATCCATGGGCCTTTACGTAGGCATACGCCTGCAAGCCCAGGACCCGATGACTCCAAAGCCTGGGAACCAGCAGGTAGGTTCGTATTTTTTTTCGGGTCCGAGACGTACTCCAGAGGTACGCCTACGACCGCAAATTTCGGCCCAATATATTTTTTATACACAAGTTTATGATATTTCAGCTTCTACCTTAATCCCATGTGTATGTTCCAATCTTTATTTCGCTCTCTGTGAAATGATTAAAAAGTGAAGGATAATCAGTGTATTTTACTTCCTGGTTTGCTGTCTGTGAGAATTCTTCAATGTGATTGGCTACTTAGCCAGCTTGATGACATCATTGTTGCCGGATGCTGGAGATTCCCTAGACTTGGCTACAGATTCAAATTAATATCGGGAGACGTGAAGTCGACACCACAGAGATCGCTAGATCTTTGTGGGCAACTTTCTTCGAGGCCAGTGGTGAGTGCCATCACTTCACCGCTGGCCACAAAATCCGGGCCATTATTTATCTTGGGAAACCATTTAAATATGTTATGTGATTGCATAATTGGCACAATTATCCTCGGACCATGCCTACATCACTCAAACTCCACAAATAGATCACCTAAAGAAATAGGTGTTGTCAGTTGCACTTAACAGTGGTTAGATTTTATATAGCAATTTACATTGGAGGAAATTGAGGAAAAGAAGGAGTTAGTATGTACACGAGATTTTAAATAGCTTTTTGTGACGAGAATAATGGGGAGATTTGGTAAATGTGGGGAACTTTGGACAGAGCGGTGGGAGCACCAATAGAGCAGCACGGATTGTGGAATGAGTAGAGCAAAGGTCAGGCATCCCATAGGTACAGCAGGGCAGGCGCCAATCGCGCTCCCTGACTGAAAATGACCAGGTCTTGTGATTTGGGATGGGATCCAGGACGGGGATCAGTGGCAGCCAGATGTCCAGCAACATTGTATTTCAGCCAGTGGTACAGGGACCCAGGAATTTAATGTCCATATAGTCTAATTCGCAAAATAGCTTAAAATAAATTGTCAGATTTTTAGAATATTATATTTGAAGAGCACCCCTAGATTTTAATTACTTAGTGGTAGTGTTTTAGAGCATGTGTTATTCACCATTTTCTGATCTGAGGTGAAGTTGCCATTATGACGATGCAACATAAGAACATAAGAAATAGGAGCAGGAGTAGGCCAATCGGCCCCTCGAGCCTGCTCCGCCATTCAATAAGATCATGGCTGATCTGATCCTAACTGCCAATCCACTATCTCAGAACCATCTCCTGCATCTTAACAGAATTAGACATACGAAATAGGAGCAGGATCAGGCTACACGGCCCCTGGGCCCGCTCCGCTACCCACAGGGCCATGTCCGATCCGAACCTAGACTCATGTCCAAATTCCTGCCCGCTCCCCATAACCCTTAATTCCCTTTACTTCTCGGAAACTGTCTATTTCTGTTTTAAATTTATGTAATGATGTAGCTTCTACAGCTTTTTGGGGCAGCATATTCCATGGACCTACCACCCTCTGAGTGAAGTAGTTCCTCCTCATCTCAGTTTTGAAAGAGCAGCCCCTTATTCTAAGACTATGCCCCCTAGTTCTAGTTTCACCCATCATCGGGAACATCTTCCCCGCATCCACCCGATCCGACCCCTTCACAATCTTATATGTTTCAATAAGATCGCCTCTCATTCTTCTGAACTCCAATGAGTAGAGTCCCAATCTACTCAACCTCTCCTCATATGTCCATCCCCTCATCCCCGGGATTAACCGAGTGAACCTTCTTTGTACTGACTCGAGAGCAAGTATGTCCTTTCTTAAGTATGGACACCAAAACTGTATGCAGTATTCCAGGTGCGGTCTCACCAATACCTTGTACAACTGAAGCAATACCTCCCTATTTTTATATTCTATCCCCCTAGCAATGAAAGTCAACATTCCATTGGCTTTCTTAATCACTTGCACCTGCATACTAACCTTTTGAGTTTCGTGCACCAGGACCCCCAGATCCCTTTGTACTTCAGTACTTTCCAGTTTCTTGCCATTAAGATAATACATGATATGATCTATGACGATTTTTATCTTGTGATTGAGTAATAGTAGTCCCAGATGTATATTAGTGACATATATCTTATTTCTGTCTTATGGTTGGTAAGAATAATGTTCATTGAAGATTTACATTGTGCACTGTGTGTACTGAAATCATAACACATTTACGTAGACTTCAGGCACAGAAACAGGCCATTAGGCCCAACTGGTCTATGCCGCTGCTCATGCCCCACAGAGCCTCCTCACACCCCTCTTCAACTAACCCTATTAGCATCACCTTCTTTTCCCTCATAGGTTTATCGAGCTCCGCTTAAATGCATCTATGTTATTCGTCTCAACTACTCCTTGTGGCAGCGAGTTCCACATTCTAACCACTCTCTGGGTAAAAAAAAGCTTCTCCTGAACTCCCTATTGAATTTATTAGTGACTATTGTTTTACAGCTTAGTTAGCCTGACATCAGTCGTCGGGAAAATGCTGGAATCCATTGTTAAGGAAGTGGTATCAAGTCACTTAGAAAATCATAACATGATTAGGCAGAGCCAACATGGTTTTATGAAAGGGAAATCGGTTTTGACAAATTTATTAGAGCTTTCTGAGGATGTAACTAGCAGGGTAGATAAAGGGGAATCAGTGGATGTAGTATATTTAGATTTCCAAAAGGCATTCGATAAGGTTAGGGCTCATGGGGTTGGGAGTAATATAGTAACATGGATAGAGGATTGGTTAACGGACAGAAAACAGAGAGTAGGGATAAACAGATGTTTTTCAGGTTGGCAGGCTGTAACTAGTGGGGTGCCGCAAGGATCAGTGTTGGGGCCTCAGCTATTTAGAATCAATATTAATGACCTTGATGAAGGGACCGAGTGTAATGTATCCAAGTTTGCTGATGATACAAAGCTAGGTGGGACAGTAAGCTGTGAGGAGAACACAAAGAGTCTGCAAAGGGATATAGATAGACTGAGTGAGTGGGCAGTAAGGTGGCAGATGGGCTATAATGTAGGGAAATGTGAGGTTATTCACTTTGGTAGGAAGAATAGAAAAACAGAATATTTTTTAAATGGTGAGAAACTTTCAAATGTTGGTGTAAAGGGAGATTTGGGTGTCCTTGTGCAAGAAACACAGAAAGCTAGCATGCAGGTACAGCAAGCAATAAGGAAGGCAAATGGAATGTTGGCCTTTATTGCAAGGGGGTTGGAGCATAAGAGTAAGGAAACCTTGCTACAATTGTACAGGGCCTTGGTGAGACCACACCTGGAGTACTGTGCACAGTTTTGGTCTCCTTATCTAAGGAAGGATATACTTGCCTTGGAGGTGGTGCAGCGAAGGTTCACTAGATTGATTCCTGGGATGAGAGGGCTGTCCTATGATGAGAGATTGTGTAGAATGGGCCTATACTCTCTCGAGTTTAGAAGAACGAGAGGTAATCTCATTGAAACACACAAGATTCTGAAAGGGATTGATAGGATAGATGCTGAGAGGTTGTTTCTCCTGGCTGGAGTGTCTAGAACTAGGGGGCATAGTCTCAGGATAAGGGGTAGGCTATTTAAGACCGAGATGAGGAAGAATTTCTTCACTCAGGGGGTTGTGAATCTTTGGAATTCTCTGCCCCAGAGGGCTGTGAATGCTGAGTCTTTGAGTATATTCAAGGCTGAGAGATAGATTGATTTTTGGACTCTAGGGGAATCAAGGGATATGGAGATCGGGCGGGAGAGTGCAGTTGAGGTCGATGATCAGCCATGATCTTATTGAATGGCGGAGCAGGCACGAGGGGCTGTATGGCCGACTCCTGCTCTTACTTCTTATGTTCTTATTTATCCCCCTAGTTTTGGTCTCCCCCACAAGTGGAAAAAGCTTTACATCTACCCTATCAAACCCTTTCATTATCTTAAAGACCTCCATCAGTGAAAGACCTCCATCAGTGAAAGACCTCCATCAGTGAAAGACCTCCATCAGTGAAGGACCTCCATCAGTGAAAGACCATCATCAGTGAAAGACCTCCATCAGGTCACCCTTATTTTCTTCTTCTGTTCTTCTTCTAGCCTTCTATTTTCTAGAGAAATCCTTTTTGCACTTTCTCCAGTGCCTCTACATCTTTTTTAAACTGTGCACGGTAATCCAAGTCTGGTCTAACCAAGGTTTTTTTTTTATACAAGTTTAACATAATTTTACTGCTTTTCAATTCTATCCATTTGGCTTTTTTTTAATGGCCTTATTTTTGTGTCACTATTTTTAATGATTTGTGCATCTGTTATCGTGTTTTGTTTTAATGTGTTTATTATTTTGATAAACATATTGCCCAGGTGAATCTTCCCCCATTGTATAATCATGGATATCTTGAATGTGCAATTGACAAATTTTCTTTACATAGGTTGGCCTTTAACTTGCCTCAAAAACCATAATTACAAATGCTCAGAAATCATCTGCCCTCCTAATACTTGTGAGAAATATTAAAACAAATAAACGCAGAAGACTAATATGTTACAAGTTATGCTAAACCACATGCACTTGGGAAATGAAGACCAGAGTCAAAATTAAGGTAGCTGATGAAAGATTACACAGATCACACCAACTAAATCTGAGCTAGATAACTTGGCAACAAGGCTGCATGAACCAGCAACTGAGTATAATCAGGCAAGAAACTTGTGCATAGATGATTAAACATCGGTCACATCTATGCTTCTTGCATATAAAGGGAAAAGCAGTAAAACCAATTTGTGTCGTAAACCTCGATAACAAAAAAACATCTGATTAGCTTCAATAATTTTGAGAAATGGAGTGTTCACAATTCACGGGCCACGAACAAAACATGGACCCGGAATTTGCAGTCAGGATGACGGCGAACTGGCAGCGTCATTCCGCCTTCGAAACTGACTGCAACTTCGGGATTTGTGGTGCATACGCAGGCACATGCGGAAATCCTGATGTCGCGGTCTGTCAATGACGGCTCCAAAACTGCCCCGCCCCCAGTGTCAGCAACCTGTGTAATCAGCTAAATCAGGGAAACTGACGAAAACTTTGGCTCTTCCGCAGCAAGTACACAGTTAAATTCCCCACTAAAAGTTAGACCCAAAGGGATTAGGTGTAACTGGGGTTTTGACAGTGTTATTAATGCTAAACAAATGTTAAGGGTTTGTAAAACTAATTTTAATTTTGTGCAGTGTGAAATTTTTCCATTTTAATAAAAATTAAAATCAAATCTTTAAAAACTTTTTTTGAAGTTTGTCCATCTTTATTTCAGGTTTGCCTTTTCCCCATGCGAGAGCCCCAATGTTTGTTTTGCTTTCTCTAACATTTTTAAGAAGTTCGAATTTTAAGAGCTTATTCACTTCCTTGTTCGCGGTGATGTGAGAATTCTACCTTTTGATTGGCTGCTTAGACAGCCTGTTGACGTCACAGCAGCTCGCGTATGGGGATTCCCATTAACATCCGTTGATTTGAGTTGAAGGTTGGAAAACCCGAAGTTCTCGACACGGGGATCGCAAGATCCTTGTGCGAAGCGTACTTCGGGGACCAGCAGCAAGCGCCTTCGCCTCGCTGCTGACTGCAAATTCCGGGCTATGAACTTTAATACAGGAAACTTTGGTTTATCCGGAGGTTGTATGTCCGGAATACTCGGGAGCCGTTTTCTATAAGTTTTTTAGTTCTCGTTCTTTTTTTTCCCCAGTCAGGCACTGCAAGGTCTGTAGCTATAGCAACAGCTTCAGCTAGAGACGCTTGCAGCTGCAGCCGACTCTTTAGAAGCTGTTGCTAAGCAACAGTGTTTGTTGTCAGATACGGAGATGAAAACCTCCATATGCTTCAACATTAACTTTGTATGTCCGGCAGTTTTGATAAATCGGCAACACGCCGGTCCCGTCGGTGCCAGATATCACAAAGTTTCCTGTACTAAGTTCCTCTTGGCATCGTGTAGCCTGCAGTTTGCTTTGAATAATCATTTCAGGACAAGGTCAAAAAGTCAATGTACTGTGGGCATTGATGTTTCCAGAATCTTGGAAGTTGATATTTATCAGCAAAAATTAAAAATAGTAAAGGTGTGACAATGTTTGAGAAGCATGCTAATCTTATAATGACCAAGGTAGTATTTCTGCTTAAAAATAAGCTTCTAAATTTAAAATTGTAATCATTAAAGTACTTTGAACTTGAAAATGTTAATTTTAATTTCTGAAAGTTAGAACTCAGAGCTTTGGACGACGTTGCACAACAGAAATGATGCATATATTTTTTAAGTTGCCAGGTCAATTCAGTAATCAAGTGTTCAACACTTTGCTCAAAGGTGGTCATGAGCCATAGGCCGGGAATTTCCTCAGAGCTGCTCCTGCTTCGTCGGCGTAAATTTTGCTGGAAGTGCAGCAGAAACTCCGTTTACACTTGTAATGTCACTGGAGTTTACTGCCTGTGGAACCCTGTCTCTCCCAAACAGTATCATTGCTTGGAACTCTGGCTTTTGCATGTGTAATTTCAAGCAAAATTAACCATCCTCCTTAAGAGGGTTTTTAGCAGAGGTTATTGTTCAAGAGAAGCATCAAAAATGAGCAATGCACCATGTTACTGAATTATTTGAAAAGAGGGAAAATGCTAACAAAACAAAAGGCAGTTAGACACCTCACTGCTTTTGCAGCTGACATCTTCCGAAATGGGGAAAAAAGAACTACCGAGGCCCTTGTAATCTATTTAGTGATATCTGGCTGCTTGCACTCGGATTTACCAGGGAATGATTTTGGATTTTTGCAACTGTAACTCTAAATCTCTCAGCCGAATTTTACTACCCACCGTTCCAGCTTCCACCAGGCAGGCAGAGTTAAAATCACCCCTTTAATCTTTTCACCATTTTCTCTAATATTGCTCCTTTTTAAATAATTTTGTAGTAAGTTTTAAAGAGCCAGCACAAGCACGACGGGCCGAATGGCCTCCTTCTGTGCTGTAAGCTTTTTATGATTCTACGAAGTTCTTGCAATATAATTTTCAAGTAGGTTTTGGAGGAAAGGGAAGGATCAACAAGAAAAAATATTTTCAATAATGTGTAAAGATACAGGCAGTTAAGAATGACATCTAAATAGACCATGATGATTTAGTATTGCCCCTGGTAAACATGGCTCATTTAGTTGTTCGCTTAATTCTGAGGAAGAATGTTGCATGTTCTCCATGAGCATGCTGATATTCCAGTCCAACACAGAAAGCCCAGCATGGTTGAAGGTGCTGTGCTTTGGAGGACTGGCAATCAGTAACTAGTGGTGTTCCGCAGGGGTCAGTGCTGGGTCCCCAACTCTTTACAATCTATATTAACGATTTGGAGGAGGGGACCGAGTGTAACATATCAAAGTTTGCAGATGATACTAAGATGGGAGGGAAAGTAGTGAGTGAGGAGGACATAAAAAACCTGCAAAGGGACAGAGACAGGCTAAGTAAGTGGGCAGAGATTTGGCAGATGGAATACAATACTGGAAAGTGTGAGGTTATGCACTTTGGCAGGAAAAATCGTAGAGCAAGTTATTATCTTAATGGCAAGAAACTGGAAAGTACTGAAGTACAAAGGGATCTGGGGGTCCTGGTGCACGAAACTCAAAAGGTTAGTATGCAGGTGCAGCAAGTGATTAAGAAGGCCAATGGAATGTTGGCTTTCATTGCTAGGGGGATAGAATATAAAAATAGGGCGGTATTGCTTCAGTTGTACAAGGTATTGGTGAGGCCGCACCTGGAATACTGCGTACAGTTTTGGTGTCCATACTTAAGAAAGGACATACTTGCTCTCGAGTCAGTACAAAGAAGGTTCACTCGGTTAATCCCGGGGATGAGGGGATGGACATATGAGGAGAGGTTGAGTAGATTGGGACTCTACTCATTGGAGTTCAGAAGAATGAGAGGCGATCTTATTGAAACATATAAGATTGTGAAGGGGTCGGATCGGGTGGATGCGGGGAAGATGTTCCCGATGATGGGTGAAACTAGAACTAGGGGGCATAGTCTTAGAATAAGGGGCTGCTCTTTCAAAACTGAGATGAGGAGGAACTACTTCACTCAGAGGGTGGTAGGTCCATGGAATATGCAGCCCCAAAAAGCTGTAGAAGCTACATCATTACATAAATTTAAAACAGAAATCGACAGCTTCCTAGAAGTAAAGGGAATTAAGGGTTATGGGGAGCGGGCAGGAATTTGGACACGAGTCTAGGTTCGGATCGGTCATGGCCCTGTGGGTAGTGGAGCGGGCCCAGGGGCCGTGTAGCCTGATCCTGCTCCTATTTCGTGTGTCTAATCCTGTTAGATTCAGGAGATGGTTCTGTGATAGTGGATTGGCGGTTAGGATCAGATCAGCCATGATCTTATTGAATGGCGGAGCAGGCTCGAGGGGCCGATTGGCCTACTCCTGCTCCTATTTCTTATGTTCTTATATGTTAAACAGTTATTGTTTGCCTGTTCCTGTGGATGCTAAAAATCCTGTGACGCTGTTCAAAGAGCAGATGGTTCTTCCTGGTATCCTGGCCAAAATTCCTCCCTCGACTAATGCCACCAAAAACATATTAACTAGTCATTCTCCTCATTGCTGTTGGCAGGGTCTTATTGCCCAAACAATGGCTGCTACTTTAGCTAACATAACAACAGTAACTGCATTTCAAAGTAACGAATTCTATGTGAAGCACTTCATGACATAATGAGGCATTATATAAATGCAAATTCCTCATGTTAGGGTCACAACTCTTTTGTATTCTTCCTCGATGCACTTGTAAGTAAGTGCACCAGCAAAGTCTGGTGATTTTCTACCAGGAGAGCTGAAATGTCTCCCTTTTTAATGAACTTGTTTGAACAGCAGTCATTCTCCATGAAGTAGAAACTGAACTGTACCAAAATCAAATTCATTCTAGCATTAATTAGCCTATCATTTAATGATTGGGCAGTTTTATTTCCAGTTTGCTGCTTTACAATTAGTTAATTTGGCTATGAAAAGTTAGAAAAGGAGCACTTATGTCTTCCTTTTAATTAACTTTCTGGCATGAGTGCCTTCTGAATGCAAACAAAAACTCCTCAAATATCCTGTTTTCTAACACTAAAGGAAATGTCAGCATATTGCGTAACAAATTTATGTCAGAATAAAAATGATTTTTTTTTATAAAAGAAATTTTAAAATTAATCTTACCAATTTTCTCGCCATAGTGTAACAGATCCCTAAATTCCACCTGTCTCAAATATTCCACGTAAATTGGCCATACTTTTATTAGAGATCTCGGTTGCATGAGAGCCATTTTTTGCCTTGTACATTCACAAAACATTAGAAATGACCAAAATAACAACAGGAAATGCTGGAAAAACTCAGCAGGCCAGGCAACATCCGTGGAGAGAAATTAGAGTCGACGTTTCGAGTCTAACCCTTTTTCAGAACTTAGAAATGACCACTTCAATAGTCTGGTGGAGTAAACTACCCCTTCATAAAACTCATGAAAACAGGTGGACTAAAAGAAATGTTTAGAATTTCTGCATAAAAAAACTCCCCAAAACATTTGCTCCAAACTACAGTTGAAAACAGGATTTCTCAGCACATCACAATTTGGTATTAATGCCTCCTTTCTGTTGGACTCTCTTACATAGAGTGGAAAAATAACTTTTTTTTAATTTACAAATTTAATCTGTGACTAAAATGTTTTTGAATTATTAACATTCAGCACCATAGGAAATCGTTCCGTGCTAGTGAAAGTACCGCACGAACCTGTTAACTCCCAAATGGGCTCTGCTCCTTTTCTAATTGATTACGCTTTTATGAGACCTGCTGCTGCATAGCCGAATGTTTTAGATCCCTGCAGGACTTATTATTGAATCAATTCTTAGGGAATATTTTGGGTATATGTTATCGCACAAGGGTTAAAGTCAACAATCCCATGCTCTGAACTCCCTGCCACACTCGAAGAGAACACGGGTTGGAGAATCAGTGCTACAAAGTATTGTCACCCTGTCGCCAATTCTGCACTTCCTCTTCTTGCAGCTCAGGATCGTAAATTTGCCGTATGAACATTAAAATAATTTTCTTGTCCAGAAGAAAAACACTGGATAACTGTAGCTTAAAACATCTGCTTGTTTCAATTCAACTACGTTTTCAAAGTTGTAAAACCTCCATTTACATTTTGAGTGTTCTCTAAATAAAAGTAATCAGTTTATTTTTTAAACTTATATTAACCTGCATTTAAGAAGTATTTTATATTGTAATATATTTAGAATGAATCATTATTTTTAAGTCAATAATATATTAACCTTGCTGTCAGTGTGTGCAGTAGACACGTGAGGCTAGTCATTCAGTAGGATCTCTTGCCTCCGGCTGCTGCTCCATATGGAGTATTATCTAATTATGGCTATGGGGTTGTGAATACTGCATTAGAAATAGCCACCTGGATGGGACTTACTTGGAGGAGATCACTGCTGGTTGATGTGTCCCACTGTTCATGGCACAGATCAAGACCAAAAATAGTTGCTGAAGTAAACCAGAGCAGGAGCTGTATAGCAACATTTAAACACCATCAATTCACTCACACACCTGGTATGTTATTATTGGTACTGAAAATTGGATAATTGTTGGCTGGGCTGAGTGATACAAGTCTTTTCACAGTGAGAAAGTTGTGGGTATTAGACCCATTCCAAGAGTTGAGCACATGCTCTTGGCTGACACATCACTGGAGTACTGAGGGAGTGATGCACTGCCAGAGATGCTGTCTTTCAGATGAAACAGTAAACTGAAGCCCCATCTGTTCAGTTGAATGTAAAAGATCCCATGGCACTTCTTCAAAGAGCAGTGGGCGTTCTCCCAGTCTGATGGATACCATTCATTCCTCAAACACCACCACCGAAGCAGATTAACTGGCCATTTATTTCATTTGCTGTTTGCGAAACCTTGCTGTGCACAAATTGGCTGCTGCATCTGCCGACAGAACAGCAGTGAGCACACTCCAAAAAAAAATAAATTGGCTGTGAATCACTTTGGAATAGCTTGAGGACGTGCAAAGCGCTATAGAAATGGAAGTTCCTTCTTTAAATACATGCAGAACATGCCATGGGTCACAGAGCAGGGGGGAACCGGTAACAACATCGACTGCACATCATACATGTTGCGTCAGCTTCAGGTTCTATATAAAGAGTTGACAGAACGTGAAGACATATTTCTGATTTATATTTTTTGGCAAGTGAAACAGTTCAGAATAATGAGGACCTCCTGTTGTCAAATACCATTTGGTGCTTTATTTATGCCCAAACTGATGGGGACTTCATACTCAATTGCAAAATATTTTGGTCTATGGAGATGCAAAAAGGATTTTGTAGAATTCACGTATATAAGAGTGTTATTTATGGAAATTAGTTGACCTGTGGTGCTGACAATTGTTCAGATAAAGAGTGTTTTTAAGAAGTATTGAACTGAACGGTGTTGCATCAGTGCCACAACTTAGCAAGGAGCTATTTTCAAGGAGTAGGATCTTATATCAAAGCATTTTATAAAGAGTATTTCATGTCTGGAAACTCGGGTTTCAAAATAGATTAAGAATATATCCACATGATAGAGGCATAGCATCAAAGCTAACAATACTTGTAGATTTGAAAGTTATACTTTCATAAATTTATAAAGGTTATCATACTTGTGAAGGAGACCCTGAACATGAAGTTGTAAAAGTTTGGTTACATTTGTACATGGGGAAAAAAAATGCATGCATCACAATCATGATATAATCATTACTGGGAATATGTCCACTGAGTGAAAGATTTCCTTTAACACAGTTCCCATTCATTCATCTTATTCTGGTATTTACAATGCATTGAATGATCCATTTAATTGAACACTTCCTCTGATCAAAGAGTAACTGGAGAACACTGCTGGGAACTGCAACGGTCACAACTTCAACTTGCCATACCATTGATATTATACATGTCTACTGACCCCTGGCTAACTTAATCGAGGATAAAGGAACCATGTGCAGTTAGATATAGATTGTTCTGTTCTGCAATCACATCAGGCGGATTATCATATAGAGCAATGTGTAATGCGAAAACTCTATGAATGAAAACTTCAGACCTCGATCTCGCGATAGAGAGAACAGTAAAAATTGGACTATTTGTGGTACACTGAAACAACAGTCAAGACTGCTGACAACATAGAGAGAAAAAGAACTGAGGGTGTGGTCAAAACAAATCCCACAACGAGCAGTTGAGCGTTCCCTGATGAACATAGGGCAAAACTGTTCAAAGGAGCAGTATTTCTAGGTGCTTCTCCCTGCGGAGATGATGGATAACCCTATTTACCTGGAAACTGACAAATGATGAAATCTCCATATTACAGAACTACTTGCAACATAACTCACCAAGTCAGGAACAATGTAGGACTTAGTAAAGCCTTCGTTATATTTGGAATTTGATAGAATCATACTTAGATAGAACAAATGAACTTGCATTTATATAGTGCCTTATCACATCTTAAGGATCTCCGAAAACACTTCTATTGCAGGAAACTCTTTTTTATCCGGCACCGACGGGACCGGCGTGGTGCCGGTTTATCAACGTCCGGATTACAGAGAGGTACAGTTAAAAGGTACGAGAGCTCTGTACACAGCAACAGATCCAGGCTGCCCTGTTGCTTAGCAACAGCTGCAGGAACCCCGGCCACAGACCAAGCATCCCTGTTGCTTAGCAACAAGTGCAGCAACCCCGATTACACAGCCACAGACCCAGGAACAGGCCACTAATATGAAGTAAACCTTACTTGAACCTACTCCTGAATTTTGCTGGTTAACCGAGATTTCCAGTTATTCAGGTGCCGGTAAATCGAGAGTTTCCTGTATTATTTTTCATTCTCGGGATGTGGGTTTCACTAGAAAGGATGGCATTTATTGTCCCGGGAAGGTGTCGTGGGCCTTTTTCTTGAACTGCTGCAGTCTGTGTGATGAAGGTGCTCCGATAATGCTGTTAGGTCGGGAGTTAGCGATTTGATGCAACGGAGTGGTTTGCTGGATCATTTTAGAGGGCAGTTGAAAGTTAACCACACTGAATTAGAGTTGCATATAGGCCAGACTAAGTAAGAGCAGAAGGTTTCCTTCCCTATAGGACATTAGTGAATCAATTACAACTAATGGATTATTTTTGAATTGCAGTGATTGTTGTTATATAGGCAAATGAGGCAGTTAATTTGCACACAGCAAGGTCACACAGAAACCAGATGAATGAATGACTAGATTACCTTTTTTCTGATGACTAAGGGAGGAATATTGGCTGAGACATAGAATCATAGAATGGCTACAGCACAGAAGGAGGCCATTCGGCCCGTCCCGGCTCTCTGCAAGAGCACTTCAGCTAGTCCCACTCACCCACCCTTTCCCCGTAGCCCTGCAAATTTTTTTCCTTCAGGTACTTATCCAATTCCCTTTTGAAAGCCATGAATGAGTGTGCCTCCACCACCCTTTCAGGCAGTGCATTCCAGATCCAAACCACTCGCTGCGTAAAAAAAGTTTTTCCTCATGTCGCCTTTGGTTCTTCTGCCAATCACCTTAAATCTGTGTCCTCTGGTTCTTGACCCTTCCGCCAATGGGAACAGTTTCTCTTTATCTACTCTGTCTAGACCCCTCATGATTTTGAACAACTCTATCAAAAGTCCTCTCAACCATCTCTGCTCCAAGGAGAACAACCCCAGCTTCTCTAGTCTATCCATGTAACTGAAGTCCCTCATCCCTGGAATCATTCTCGTAAAACTTTTCTGCACCCTCTTTAAGGTCTTCCCATCCTTCCTAAAGTGCAGTGCCCAGAATTGGACACAATACTCCAGTTGAGGCTGAACCAGCGTTTTATAAAGGTTCATCATAACTTCCTTGCATTTGTACTCTATGCCTCTATTTATGAAGCATAGTATCCTGTATGCTTTCTTAGCTGCTTTCTCAGCCTGCCCTGCTACCTTCAACACTTTGTGCACATATATCCCCAAGTCTCTCTGTTCATGCACTGCTTTTAGGATTGTACCCTTAAGTTTAGATTGCCTGAACTCGCTGTTCCTACCAAAATCTATTACTTTGCACTTTTCTGCGTTAAATTTTATCTGCCACATGTCCGCCCATTTCACCAGCCTGTCTATGTCATCTTGAAGTCTATCACTATCCTCCTCACTGTTCACTCTTCTTCCAAGTTTTGTGTCATCTGTAAATTTTGAAATTGTACCCTGTACACCCAAGTCTAAATCATTAAAATATATCAAGAAAAGCAGTGGTCCTAGTACCGACCCCTGGGGAACAACACTGTATACCTTCCTCCAGTCCGAAAAACAACCGTTCACCACTTGATGGGCCTTCAATAACCACAAAACTAGAAGTTATAGACTTAAACAAGTTGGCTTTTAATCACTAAGATCAGAGTTAACATCTCAACACGCCGACTGGTTCACAGGAATGAGTCATACAGATCCTGGGATCTTTATGTAAGAGAAGTCAGGGGCGGAGCCAAGAGCCAAGACCTGGAACCTCCCAGGTTAGTCGGGAAAGAGGAAGTGAAACTATACACAGTGGGGGAGGGTAATATACATGAGTGCAAAACGAATACAGGATCAAGACAAACAGATTTCATTACATTCACCCCTTCTATAGATTTAGTCCATCGGGGTGATGTTTCTTAAAAGTTGGTATAAGTGAGTCTGTCAGGAGGTTTTGCAGTTCTCAGCGATCGGCGCAAAGCTGGTTGGGGTGCCTCTAGGGGAGTGGATTCTGGTTCCTCCGCTGTCCGGGCCTCCGCAGTGTCTTCCAGGTTATCTGCAGTGTCCTCCAGGTTAAAGTTGGGTATTGATACCTCTGGGCGTCCTGTCTCTTTGTAGTGTAGGTCTTCATCGGGTAATCTCCCATCGTTCTCTCCGCTCCCCGAGGGAGCGAGGTCTTTTATGGAAACAGTGTCCTCTCGCCCGTCAGAGTATTCGATATAGGCGTACTGAGGGTTTGCATGGAGGAGCTGTACCTTTTCCACAAGGGGGTCCGTTTTATGGCCTCTCACGTGCTTCCGCAATAGTACTGTCCCCGGAGACGTCAGCCACGCGGGTAGAGATATGCCCGAGGTGGATTTCCGGGGGAAAACGAACATCTTTTCGTGAGGGGTAGTGTTAGTGGCAGTAACAGCGACCTTATGGAGTGGAGCATGTCTGGGAGGACTTCCTGCCAGCGGGAGGTCGGAAGGCCTTTTGACTTTAAGGCTAATGTGACAACCTTCCAAACTGTAGCATTCTCCCTTTCCACTTGCCCATTACCCCGGGGGTTGTAGCTAGTGGTTCTGCTAGTGGCTATCCCCTTCGAGAGCAAGAACTGGCGCAGCTTGTCACTCATGAATGACGTCCCCCTATCGCTGTGTATGTAGTTCGGCATGCCAAACATGCAGAATAGATTACAGAGGCACTTGATGACCGTGGCACTGGTCATGTCTGGGCAGGGAATGGCGAAGGGGAAGCGGGAATATTCATCAATGATATTGAGGAAGTATACGTTACGGTCGGCAGAGGGAAGGGGTCCCTTGAAGTCCAGACTTAGGCGCTCGAATGGCTGTGTGGCTTTGATAAGGTGTGCACGGTCAGGCCTGTAGAAACGAGGCTTGCATTCCGCACAGATGCGGCAGGCTCTGGTCATTGCCCTGACCTCCTCGATGGAGTGGGGCAGATTGCGGGACTTTATAAAATGGTATAGTCGGGTGACCCCTGGGTGACAGAGGTCGTTGTGGAGGCCCTGTAATTTGTCCGTATGAATGCTGGCACACATTCCCCGCGATAGGGCGTCTGGGGGTTCATTAAGGGCTCCCGGCCTGTACATAATATCATAGTCGAACGTGGATAGTTCGATCCTCCACCTGAGTATTTTGTCATTCATGAACATGAAAGCCACCGACCGCTGGTCGGTGAGCAGGGTGAAACGTTTGCCAGCTAGGTAGTGTCTCCAGTGCCGCACTGCCTCCACTATAGCCTGTGCCTCCTTCTCGACAGAAGAGTGCCTGATTACAGGTTTCTGAAGGGTTCGGGAGAAGGCGGCCACAGGTCTCCCAGCCTGATTGAGGGTCGCAGCTAAGGCAAAGTCTGATGCATCGCTTTCGACTTGAAAGGGAATGCATTCGTCCACTGCACACACTGCAGCCCTTTCAATGTCCTGTTTAATACTGGTGAAAGCCTCCCGAGCTTCAGCTGATAGTGGGAAGGACGTCGATTTAATGAGGGGTCGGGCCTTATCAGAGTAATTGGGCACCCATTGGGCATAATACGAAAAAAATCCCAGGCACCTTTTTAAAGCTTTGGGATTGTGTGGCAGGGGCAGCTCCTTTAGGGGGCGTAATCGGTCAGGGTCCGGTCCAATTACCCCATCTTCCACCACACAGCCGAGGATACAGAGACGGGTTGTGTTGAAGACACGTTTGTCTTCGTTGTAGGTTAGATTCAGCTTTAGGGCAGTTTTTAAAAATCTCGCAAGATTTAGATCGTGGTCTTGCTGGTTGTGCCCGCAGATAGTGACATTGTCCAGATAGGGGTAGGTAGCTTGTAGTTTATTCTCGTCAACCATGCGGTCCATCTCACGTTGGAAGACCGAGACCCCATTTGTTACCCCGAAGGGCACTCTGAGAAAATGGTAGAGGCGTCCGTTCGCCGCAAAGGCGGTCCTCCGTTCTAATGGGGAGCTGGTGATACGCGGATTTGAGGTCGATAGCCGAGAAGACTCGGTATTGCGCAATCTGGTTGACCATTTCTGATATGCGGGGTAAAGGGTAGGCGTCCAGCTGGGTATAAATATTAACAGTCTGGCTGTAGTCAATTACCATCCGTTTCTTTTCGCTATTTTTAACTATGACTACTTGGGCACGCCACGGGCTGGTACTGCATTCAATAATGCCTTCCCGCAGGAGTCTGTCCACTTCCGCCTTGATAAAGTGTCTGTCTTCCAGACTGTACCGTCTACTTTTGGTCGCTATGGGCCTACAGTTCGGAGCGAGATTAGCGAATAAAGAGGGCGGGCTGATTTTTAAGGTTGATAGGCCACAGACTGAGAGTGGCGGCTGGGACCCGCCATATGCTAGCGTGACACTTTCGTGGTGGCACTGGAAGTCCAGGCCCAAGATTACATTAACACAGAGTTCTGGCATCACGAGGAGTTTAAAATCCTTGTAGTCCGTGCCTTTTACAGTCAGTGTTACCACACAGTAGCCCAAAATGTCCGAAGTGTGGGGCTTAGCAGCCATAGCAATTCTGCTCCATGTAGGGGTTACCGTTAATGAGTGCCGCCGTACCAGGCTAGGGTGGATAAAACTCTCGGTACTCCCACAGTCAATTAAACATTTCGTTAAATTCCCGTTTACCTGTATGTCCATCATGGATTTTCTCAACGGGTGTGGCCTGGATTGATCCACCGTGATCGAAGCCACTGTTGGGCCCTGGGCGGCCGTTGAGTCGGGAAAAGATGGCGGATCCCAAGATGGCGGCCCGCATGGCACGCACGAGGCGGTGACGGAGTTGGAAATCGGATTCCCCCTGCAGACTTTGCTAAAATGCCCCTTTTTCTTACATTTGAAGCATGTAGCGTCCTTCGCTGGGCATCGTTGTCTGGGGTGCTTGGCCTGGCCGCAGAAGTAGCATTTCAGGCCTCGAGACATTGCCGCTGTAGTAGGACTCCTGGGTGAACTTCTGTGTGGGGACTCCGGCGGCGTAGAGCTGGTCTGAGACCTGGATGGGGAAGATGGCTGATTCCAAGATGGCGGCCCCCTCGACGCGCACGAGGCGGTGAGGG
The DNA here is from genome assembly GCF_052327205.1 of Somniosus microcephalus. NCBI lineage: Eukaryota > Metazoa > Chordata > Chondrichthyes > Squaliformes > Somniosidae > Somniosus > Somniosus microcephalus. Next base: position 29,793,188 of record NC_140994.1, read on the forward strand.
CCGCATGGCCGGAAGAATAAGAGTCAGAGTTTTTCTGGGCCACGTCCAGCGATCGCACAGTGGCCACTGCCTTTTTTAAGTCCAGGACCTCCTTCTCCAGCAGTCTCTGCCGGATATAATTCGATTTGAGGCCCGTGATGAAGGAATCGCAGACCAATTCGTCAGAGTACGCGTTGGCCATCACGGCCTTGCAGTTACAGTCCCGGACCAGGTCCTTTAGGCCCTGTAAGAAATCGTCCATTGATTCCTCTGGTCGCTGCCTGCGTGTAGCCAGCAGATGTCTGGCGTACACTTCGTTTACCGGCCTCTGGTATTGGGCCTTCAGGATAGTGATGGCCTCCGTGTAAGAGGTGACGTCCCGGATGAACGAATAAATCTGATGACTTACACGAGTAGTCAGTAGACTCAGTTTATCTACCTCGCTAGCGGATGAGGCCCCCGCGAAGAGTTCGAAGCATTTGAGCCAGTGTCCAAATTGATTTGATGCTTCAGCAGAATGTGGATCCAAGTCCAGACGCTCTGGTTTTAGGAGTCGATCCATCCTCGTATTCTTTAGTGATTAAAATTGATGGGCCTTCAATAACCACAAAACTAGAAGTTATAGACTTAAACAAGTTGGCTTTTAATCACTAAGATCAGAGCTAACATCTCAACACACCGACTGGTTCACAGGAATGAGTCATACAGATCCTGGGATCTTTATGTAAGAAAAGTCAGGGGCGGAGCCAAGAGCCAAGACCTGGAACCTCCCAGGTTAGTCGGGAAAGAGGAAGTGAAACTATACACAGTGGGGGAGGGTAATATACATGAGTGCAAAACAAATACAGGATCATGACAAACAGATTTCATTACACCACTACTCTCTGTTCCCTGTCACTTAACCAATTTTGTATTCATGCTGCCACTGTCCCTTTTATTCCATGGGCTTTAACTTTGCTGGCAAGCCTATTATGTGGCACTTTGTCGAACGCCTTTTGGAAATCCTCTACACCAATGTCAACCGCATTGCCCTCATCAACCCTCTCTGTTACCTCATCAAAAAACTTGATCAACTTAGTTAAACACGATTTGCCTTTAACAAATCCGTGCTGGTTTTCCTTACTTAATCCAAAATTGACCAAGTGACTGTTAATTTTGTCCTGGATTATCATTTCTAAAAGCTTCCCCTCTACCGAGGTTAAACTGACTGGCCTGCAGTTGCTGGGTTTATCCTTACACCCTTTTTTGAACAAGGGTGTAACATTTGCAATTCTCCAGTCCTCAGGCACCACCCCCATATCTAAGGAAGATTGGAAGATTATGGCCAGTACCTCCGCAATTTCCTCCTTAACCTTCCTCAGCATCCTAGGATGCATCCCATCTGGTCCTGATGACTTATCAACTTTAAGTACAGGCAACCTTTCTAGTACCTCCTCTTTATCAATTTTTTTATCTCATCCAGTATCTCCACTACCTCCTCTTTTACTATGACTTTGGCAGCATCATCTTCTTTGGTGAAGACAGATACAAAGTACTCATTTAGTACCTCAGCCATACCCTCTGCCTCCATGTGAGGTCTCCTTTTTGATCCCTAATCGGCCCCACCCCTCCTCTTACTACCTGTTTATTATTTATATGCCTATAGAAGACTTTTGAATTCCCTTTTATAGTAGCTGCCAATCTATTCTCATACTCTCTCTTTGCCCCTCTTATTTTCTTTTTCATTTCCCCTCTGAACTTTCTATATTCAGCCTGATTCTCACTTGTATTCTCAACCTGACATCTGTAATACGACAACAGGAGAACTTCCTGTACTTCTTCCAATAATGCAATGGGATCTTTTACATCCAACTGAGCAGACAGATAGGATCTTAGTTTAAAGTTGCAGCTGAAAAACACCTCCTCTAACAACTCAGCACTCCTTCTATACGGCACCGAATTCAGTCTAGACTGCGTCCATGGTGAGGCTTGAACTGGCAACCTTCAGCCCGAGAGGCGAGAATGCTACCAAAAGATCAGAGTGTTAATTTGAGGGCTATTAAACTAACTGATAAGTTTTTTATGGCTCTTGGCCAAAAAGGGAGATGATGGCTGAAATAAGATGAGGGTCGATTTTCCTCCCATCACCCTTCCCCATTGCTACACAGAAGCAGTACACTGGCTCCTTTCTGGCTTCTGGGTCATTTGGATTTCTTGCTCTGGGCCATTTACATGGCCTCCTCTCTGGCAGGGCATAGCTCCAACAATGGGGTAGCTACAGATCTCTCAGATTTGCAGCTGCGTTTCTGGCCTAGGTGACTGGGACCTTTTTGGCTGCCAACGTCCATCAGCAGCTGAAAGTCTCAATTCGACATATAGATCCTGGGACAGCTTTGGATATGTTAAAATGTTGCCATATCTTTATGTCTTTGGCCTGCATTGAGACCCTTGTGGAGTCTAAAGTTGGCAGGATCTGGGGCAGGCTACAGCACCATGTATTTTGGGCACTCCTACCGTAGGGCGCCCAGCCAGCCAGAAAACTGCAAAAGACTTGATTGATATGACCAAGATCGCCTGTAGCTGCTTGGAAAAATCCAGTGGCAAACAAATTCAAGCACTGAACATAAGAACATCAGAAATAGGAGCAGGAGTAGGCCATATGGCCCCTCGAGCCTGCTCTACCATTCAATAAGTTCATGACTGATCTTTGACCTCAACTCCACTTTCCTGCCTGATCCCCATATCCCTTGATTCCCAAAAATGTATCAATCTCAGCTTGAATATACTCAATGACTGAGCATCCACAGCCCTCTTGGGTAGAGAATTCCAAAGATTCACAACCCTCAGTGAAGAAATTTCTCATCCCAGTCCTAAATGGTTGACCCCTTATCCTGAGACTATGCTCTCTAGTTCTAGACTCTCCAGCCAGAGGAAACAACCTCTCAGCATCTACCCTGTCAATCCCTCTCAGAATCTTACCAATGTTTCACTGAGGTCGCCTCTCATTCTGCTAAACTCCCGAGAGTATAGGCCCATTCTACTCATTCTTTCCTCATAGGACAACCCTCTCATCCCAGGAATCAATCTAGTGAACCTTCATTGCATGCCGTCTAAGGCAAGTATATCCTTCCTTATGTATGGAGACCAAAACAAAACATTGTTACAGATAATACTGCTCTTCTAGTTGAACTGCTCTGCAGATCTTCAGCTAGCAAGTGACATAATTCTCCAGTCACCTCCCGGGGAGTGTGTAGGGAAAGCGCATCCTTCTGAGACACTGATTGGCAGAGAATTCTAATACTGTCTTCTGTGATACCTCACTCTATGGCTGGAATTTTCCGGGGCTCAGTCGGCGGGTCGGGTGGGAGTGTTTTTTTTTCCACAGCGGGTCGAGACCCCGCTGTGAACCCACCACCACGCACCTTTCCCAATGTCGGGTCTGTCAGCACTGAGCAGACTCAACACGCAGCGGCGGGGGGGCACAATTTAACTCATTATGACCATGCTTAGACATCATTAAGAATACATTTGAAAGAAAAAGAAAGGCTTGCATTTATATAGTGCTTTTCACAACCACCAGACGTCTCAAAGCGCTTTACAGCCAATGAAGTACTTTTGAAGTGTAGTCACTGTTGTAATGTGGGAAACACGGCAGCCAACTTGTGCACAGCAAGCTCCCACAAACAGCAATGTGATAATGACCAGATAATCTGTTTTTTGTTACGTTGGTTGAGCTCACCTTTTGACTTTATGTGCTCGCCCACGGGGTCCTCGCTGCTCGGGGATCACGTCTGTTAAGCTGAGGCGGGAGATGAATTGTCATTGATTCAGATGATTACTTGACAGCTTGAAATGTGCTATAAAAGCTCCCACCTGATAGCTGTTCACTTTCCAAGCTCAGAAGCTGTTGCTTTCTGCATTTGGAGCACAGATGGAGCTTTATGCAGGTTGCAAGTATTTGGAGCAAAGTCTCTGTCCAGTGTCACTTCATTGGAACAACCTCGCTCACCACTGACAGAATGCTTCTGCCATCTTAACTTCATCTGCCATCTATTCCATCAACATGGGTGACCTTTATACTCTCTCACCTTGGTCCTCAGAGTCCCAATATGATCATCCCCAACACCAGCAGCACTAACACCGCCACCAACCTTCTCCGTAATCAACTGATGCGGCACAGCACGGCATCAGCACCTGACCACATTGCTGCCTGGGAAGCTAGGGATCACCTCACCATGGCCAGATTTACTTCACTTGATGCTGTACACACTGGCTGCCACATGATGTGCCAGGTTAGCACCACCCCACACCAACACCAGAAAGCATCCCTACAATGCCCAAGCCATTCCTTTCACACTCATGACTATTGCGGGGGGTACCATTATGTCTCACCATTCACTGCCACTCACTAAGCCACTTCCAAAGGTGCACACAAACCTGTCAAAGAACGCAAATTATTGAAAATAAAGGTTTCAATGTTTGACACCACATTAACAGAAACTTTATATGAACATTGCATAAAAGACCCAAGTGGCTACCCTTGAATGTTGTTAGTTGGAATGATTGCACTAGGATGAGGGCGAGTGTGAGAAGTTGCTATGAGATGGGGATGTGATAATATAGATAGAGAGGGATGGGCGGAGGTCCAAGGTAAGTTTGTGTGAGTAAGGATGTGCAGGAGTAGGGTAGGGAAGGCAGAGTGATGGGGATGTGATGAGAGGCACAGCAGGATGAGGTTGAGTGTGGCTTTGTACTAATATTTCGTCATCTGCTGAGATCATAGAAACATTTGCGGCACTGCACCCAGGTCCTCCTGACCACATCCCTGCTTGTGCAATGTGCAACCAGGCTGTGTTGATCTCCTGGGGAGGTCTCTTCCACCCATGGGAAGGGAAGAGGACCTCCCTGCGTGCTGTGACTCCCTCCATAAGCATATGGAGGGAGTCATGGGAGAGCCTGGGTGCAGCCCTGTGTCTTTGTGCAGTCATTGTCAGTGTTTGCAGCACCTCAATGCTGTAGAACATTGACAGCACAAATGTCAAAATAAATTTGGACATGGTCCCTTTAAGGAAACCGGCTGATGATGCGCCATCAAATGATGTCACCAGACCCGCTTCCTCTAATTGGCTGGACCCTCCGAGGTGAGCAAAATCCCGGCCTTTGTTCCTCCAGTCTAACTGATTCAATTTGCTCATACTCTTCTTCATAACATGGGTCGAGAGGGATTCCTATTGGGAATTCCATTTCTCCAATTCAAAAAATAACTTTCTCCAGTACTCACTATAAATGGCAGGAAAAGTCTTCAGAGACGCTCCAGAGCAGCAAACAGCAAAAATCAACGTCTAGGCAAAGTTTCACCAAGCATCAGATATCTCAACCAGGAACCAGTATCTGCCTCAGGGATACCATCATTCTCCCACCTATATAATGGTAGGCTGCAGATGACGTTTGGGAGAAAGACCTTGGCCATACCTACCAGGCCTTACTTATACCAGATGGGGCACACTTCAGGTGGATGTTACTGTGGAATGGTGGGTTTTACCAAGAATAATCTTGATGCACTGTTTTTGGGGGCAATATTGTGGTGACCGGCCATACTGCCCCATTTTATTTATTGCACTGAAAATGGGCAATAAAAAAGGAAAGTCCAGCCAAATGCCTTCAATGGTGATTTTGTTCAAGGTTTGTGACAGCTTCAATAAGAACACTGAAAAACGTTCTTACTCAAGTAAAGATTAAGTATATGAATTAGCATGGAGAAGTTGTCACATCTTACTAAAGTTAAAAATTAATTCAAACTAGCTTGTAAAAAAGAGAAAACATTGTTCTTCATTATTAATAAAAGTCACCAGAAGCTTAAAAGGAATGACATCTTGCAAAAAGAAAAACGTGTATTAATATTACACCTTTCATGATTTCAGGATTCCAGAGTGCTTTGCAGCCAATTAAGTACTTTTGAAGTGTAGTCACTGTTGTAATGTAGGAAACGCAGCAGCCAATTTGCACACAGCAAGATCCCACAAACAGCAATGAAATAAATGACCAGATCATCTGTTTTAGTGGTGTTGGTTGAGGGATACATAGAAACATAGAAGATAGGAGCAGGAGTAGGCCATTCGGCCCCTCGAGCCTGCTCCGCCATTTAATGAGATCATGGCTGATCATCCAAATTCAGTACCCTGTCCCTGCCTTCTCCCCATATCCCTTGATCCCTTTAGCCTTAAGAAATATATCCAACGCCTTCTTGAATATATTTAATGAACTGGCCTCAACTACCCTGTGTGGCAGAGAATTGCACAGGTTCACCACTCTCTGGGTGAAGAAATTCCTCCTCATCTCAGTCCTAAATGGCTTACCCCTTTATCCTTAGATTGTGACCCCTGGTTCTGGACTCCCCCGCCATCAGGAACATCCTTCCTGCATCTAGTCTGTCTAGTCCTGTTAGAATTTCATAAGTTTCAATGAAATCCCCTCTCATTCTTCTAAACTCTAGCGAATATAAGCCTAATCAACCCAATCTCTCCTCATACGTCATTCCTGCCACCCCAGGTATCAGTCTGGTGAATCTTCGCTGCACTCTCTCCATGGCAAGAACATCCTTCCTCAGATAAGGCGCCCAAAACTGCACAGAATACTCAAGGTGCGGTCTCACCAAGGCCCTGTACAACTGCATCAAGACATCCTTGTTCCTGTACTCAAATCCTCTCGCTACGAAGGCCAACATACCATTTGCCTTCTTAACCGCCTGCTGCACCTGCATGCTTACCTTCAGCAACTGGTGCACAAGGACACCCAGGTCTCGTTGCACTTCCCCTTCTCCCAATCTATTGCCGTTCAGATAATAATCTATCTTGCTGTTTTTGCCACCGAAGTGGATAACCTCGCATTTATTAACATTACACTTCATCTGCCATGCAAATGTTGGGATAAATGTTGAATAGTGCTGTGGGATCTTTTACTACTCCTGAGCCTTGGCTTAACATCTCATCCGAAAGACGGCATCTGCGACAGTGCAGCACTCCCTCAGTACTGCACTGGAGAGCCAATCTAGATCGTGTGCTCAAGTCTCTGAGGTTGGACCTGAACCCACAACCTTCTGATTCAATGACGAATATATATTTTACATGTAGAATACATAATAAAAATGCCAAATGCTAGAAATCTGAAACAGAAACAGAAAATGCTAGAAATACACACCAGGTCCATCAGAATCTGAAAAGAGAAAGGATGGGTTAACATTTCAGGTGTAACCCTGCATTTTTATTTCTTTATAGATGCTGATGATTGACCAACTATGACCTTCCAGCATTTTCTGACCTTGTGAACATAATGGGCATGGACGACTGCAGCTTCAAGTCACTTCTTGAAGAAAAGTACTTAGCAAGCCAATAGGAACTCTAGTACAATTTTTCCTTTTGTTTTATTCTTTGAAGGAAAATGATGAAAAATGCATCATCAGCTTCACTTCAAGGATAAATATGACTTGTAAACTCAGGAGATAGAGAAAGGTCTGTGGAGTAGAAACTGAGTGCATAACATCTTTATACATGTGCCAACTGCATATACTGTGGGTAAAGCTTGGTACGTTTCTGGATTGTTTGTAATATACTGTGGCCTTTTTAATATGTATTGGTAGTGTAAAAACAAATTGCTTATAAAAGACATGAGGGGTGAAATTCGATATGGCCCGAAAACGGACAGGGGCACCGCAGGCCGAGGTTTGCGCGCGCCCATTTAGAAAGCGCAGGCTGCATGTTAATTTGGGGCTGCCTGCTAATTTGAATGTGCACAGCCCAGTGACTAACCCGCTGCTTCAGACTGTGCACTCAGCAGGAGGCCCAATGTCACGTCGCTATAGCGACGCTACATTCTCTTAAAGCAAGGCTGTCATTTTTGAAAGCAGTCCCTAGCCCTTAAAGCTAAACTGCCTTCTGAAAAAAAAATTAAAAATCATTCCAAACTAAGCAGCCTCTTAAAGCTGAACTGCCTCATGCTTGTAAAAAATGGTAAAAGTGCTTAAACACTAACACAACTGGCTCAACCAGCCAGGGAAAGGGCACCCAGGGTCTCGGACACAGCACTCCAGCTTTGTGCAGGGGGTCAACACTGGAAGAGGTCCTCTACCCACAGGGAGCCAGAAGATCCTCCAGAAAGGAGGATGTGGGACCAGATCACCGAGGCCATCACTGCCAGCAGTGTCGCCCCCCAGCACCTGGTTCCAGTGCCCAAAGAAGTTTTATGACCTCAGACGAGTGGTCAAGGTCAGTGAATACATCCGCAAAAGTCATCTCCTACCAACTGCACCACTAGCCTCACACATTGCTCAATGCACCACCCAGCCCCCAACTCTCCTGCCATCCCTCACCTAACAACAATCTCTACCAAACATGAGGCACACCTCACATTCCTTGCTTCATCTCATCCCCCTGGATGAGATGGTGCTGGCCATTCTTGGCAGAGGCATGGCTGAGCCCTTGGCCAACGGCGGGGCTGAAAGGATACAAGATGCCGGTATCCTCATATGTTATCCTCCTTTTCACATCCCACTTCCCCCTCATCCCACAATTTCTTCTGATTTACAAGCACCTCTTGCTTTAACCCCCTCTCCTCAGCAAAATCCTACCCTTGCGCCTTTTTCATTTCAGACACCCAGTAAATCCAGCCTGCCCAGCCAGTGGTTGACCAAGAAGAGGGAGAGAAGAGTGAAGAAGAAGAAGAAACACAGTCACTCGATTTGACACTCCCAGCCACCAGCTCCTCAAGGTCAACCAGCAAGGCCATCCGCAGTGTCCCCCGCTGAAAGTCAGCAGCCTTCCACCAGTCATGCTACAGCCACTGGGGTATCACTGCATGACATCACTAGGATAGACAAAGGCACACACAAGACACTCACTAAGGGAATGCACAAGGGTGATTACTTGATGTCATTTTTAAGGATGCATATATGGATAAAGTTGGATTTGAAAGTTTCCTTTGTGGTGGCTTTTATTTCAGCATTGTGGTAAGAGGATGCTGTGATGGCCAGCAACAGAGGTGTGGGACTAATGTTGAAAGGGGAATTGGGGTGTGTTCACTGGCACCTCAGGCGGATGATTCGATCCTGAATACTCCGACCAGAAAGGAGCTGTCTGGGTTGCCTCCTTCCTTCTGCTTCCTCCTCTTCCCTCTGCGAGCAGCTTGTCCCCTTTGCTGTCTCTGCTTCATCTCCATTTGATGTTGCAACCCACGGGGACTGCAACTAGAGCCCCCAGGACTCTGAGCAAGTGGTCATCTCAGAGGCCTTCGTTTAACATCCAAAACCTTGCCAGAGTCCAGCAGCACACACTGCACACTGTAATAACTTTTTTAATGTATTGCACCAAGCCACTATCAAATAAAATGTAAAAAAAACACTCCAAAGACTGAAACTGAAACTTACATGAAAGATGTTTGTGTCCTTTTTAGAAGCACTGACAGCATCACTGTAGAACTGCTGCACGCACTTTCTTCCGTGTGTGGTTAGGAGAGGGCGGTATGGAGTGCGGCGATTGACGTCACAATCTGCACATTTATGTGGGAGAAGTGAACACAGGCAACTGCAGCGCTGCCAACCTCTCCAAAATGGTGTCCGCCATGTGCCATGCCAGAAGCCGGCGGAAGAATGATGGCTGCCATTTTTTCAACAAAACTGGCCTCAACGGCCGGCGCCACAACATCAAATTTTGCGGCCGCTGAGTCTGACTAAGTATACAAAAACAGTAAACATACTACTGTGGGAGACTACAGTCTCCCGCGTAAAGAAATAGGCAACACAGCGAGCTACAAGAAATAGGTCTTTACTCCAACTCTCACAATACAGTACTCAATTCGTAAAGCCCGCGAACCTGTGATGACTCACGGATTGGTCACCTGCTGGAACCTGATTGGTTTTCCTTCTCTCAGCAGCAGGCAAGTCTGAACATGCCTTATTCCTCTCAGCTTGCAACTGTCTTGCGGGGGGAGGGGAATACAGCAGTTAAAAGGGGATTATACAGGTTTATCTACATACACACACAGTGTTTCCCCAATGTGGCAACTACCAAGTTTATTGTGACCTGTTCAATGTTCCTCGAGAGAGAAAGTTTTTTTTTTTTGCACATGCACTTTTGCATGGCACTCAAGAGATCACGAATGGAACAGGTTTATGCAATATCAAGGCCTCTCTGGAAATTACAATTGTGGTTTTTTTTTTACAAAATCCCTTCACATTTCAAGTAGTGTGAAATGACATATCTGACTATTGTAGATGACAATGTAGATGGGTAAATAAAGAAAGAGAAGGAAAGAAAATAAGAAAGATCTTGCATTTATGTAACACCTTTCACAAGTTCAGGACTTCCTAGAGAACGTCACAGGTAATGAATTAACTTTTTGAACTGGAGTCATTGTTGTAGTGTACGGAAATGTGGCAGCCATTTTGTGCACAGCAAGGGCCCAAAACAGCAATGAGATAAATTTTTTGCTTTTTGCTATGTAAGCTTTGGCAATATGGTTCTCTGTAAACTTTCATGCCAATAAAGCATTTGAACTGAACTGAACTGAACTGAATAACCAGATAATCTTTTAACAATGTTGGTTACCAGGACACTGGGAGAACTCCCCTGCTCTTATTTGAATAGTGCCATGGAATCTCTTACATCCACCTGAGGGGGCAGATGGGGCCTTGATTTAGTGTCTCATCTGAAAGATGGAACTAAGACATCAGGCATTTCTAGTCATACACTTTTTACCTATGAACGTCGCAAACTCTCATCTCATGGGAAAATTACAGGCTTGGTATTGTCATTTCAAAGCAAAAAGCTCTTGAAAGAATTGCATCCTATATCAACATCACCAAGTATAATGACAAGCTGTCCCATTGAATAGAAGTGCAATCACTCCATTTCTCTAAAGTATCCAAAATTCATCATCTCATGTCAACTCTTGATGAAAAAAAATACATTCAGTTAATTGCTAGTTACAACACAATTTCAAAGTATTACCTTGACTTTGTCTCAAAACAAGAAGACTACAGAAATGGAACTAAACCACACAACATGTTTTCTTTTGAAAACTGTTGTTTCTGGAAGAAATTACATGGTGTCATTATTTTCATGCCTCCCCAGAAAAACAAAAAAATAACCTACTATAATATTTTTCAAAGTGCATCACCTTTTTTGTCTAATCCCCTGACAAGGCACGCAGAAAGGCCGAGAGGACAAATGTTCAAAGAATGCGAGAGCTGGCAACCAAGCATAAAGGAATTCATCTGCCTCAAATTAAGAACAGGAAGGGCCCAGATTGAAGTTCTTGACCAAGGTCCTGATGGATCTCTTGAAAGCCTGCAAAATTAGACTGGCACGCAGATACATCTGTTAGAATTCTTTCCATGTGTTTTGCCTGCCAAATATCTCAGAACTAGACTAAAATTAATCTTGCAACATGAATTTTTAAATTAAAATAATTAGCCTACACAAGGTTTCATCTGAATGTCTTGAATTTAAGATTACAGCTGTTGCCAGATATGGGCCCTGATTTAAACTCTGGGCACATTTTGGGAAGGTGGATAGCGAGGTGAGTGAGAATCACCCACGGCAGAACATTTTAGTCCCTGGCTATTCCAACTCCTGGGCCGCATTTGACTAGCTGGTTTCCCTCCCGATTTGCCGACATAATGGAAACCCTTTCAGGGCTCAATTTTCGGCCGGCCTGCAGAGGCCTATTTAAAGCAGAAATGCACCTCCTGGAGCAAGATTGCATTCTCTTTTGGCTGATTTCTCTGTTTCCAGTGGAAGAAACTGCTGAAAAAGTGAGTCACAGGCAAGCCCCAAAGTTCTCTCACACCTCCCTGGAGGTCCTCACAGAAGAGGTCAAAACAAGGAGGGAAGCTCTCTTTCCAGTCACTGGGAGGGGGAATCCCTAAACACGATGTGCACCAGGCATAGAGAGAAATGGTGGAGACTGTCAACTTCGGAAGCATCGCTCCTAGAATTTATATGCAACGCAGGAAGCATTTCAATGACCTAAAAAGAGCAGCAAGGGCGAGTACAGTATTTACTTTCTCCATCCTGCTCAATAACACATGGCAACAATCTTTTCCCCTGTCCCCTCGCTCGCTGAACAATTCCTCTAGCATCTCCCTTCACAGCTGCCATGAACAGCATTCTCTTCTCATTTGGCAGCCTTTGCAGAATCAGCAACTTCTCCTACGGCTCCTTCCTCACTTCACACCCCAGACACGTGCTTTCCATTCAATACCTCCCCATCCTGCTTGCACCTTGCTTTTTCTCACTCTCAGCATGTGGACACCAAGCTAAAGCCCCACACAGGGTAAAACCGCACACAACATGAGGGAGAGAAGTTAGACCGGGGAAAGACCAGCCAACATGGATTTCCAAAAAGCATTCGAAAAGGTGCCACATAAAATAAGGGGTTGCAGGGTAATATATTAGCATGGGTAGAGGATTGGTTAACGGACAGAAAAGAGAGAGTAGGATAAATGGGTCATTTTCCAGCTGACAGGCTGTAATTAGTGGGGTGCCGTAAGGGTCAGTGCTTGGGCCTCAGCTATTTACAATCTATATTAATGATCTAGATGAAAGGACCGAGTGTAACATATCCAAGTTTGCTAACAATACAAAGCGATCTAGATGAAAGGACCGAGTGTAACGTATCCAAGTTTGCTAACAATACAAAGCTAGGTGGGAAAGGAAGCTGTGAAGAGGACACAAAGAGCCTGCAAGGGAATATAGACAGGTTAAGTGAGTGGGCAATAAGGTGACAGATGGAGTATAATGTGGGGAAATGTGAGGTTATTCAATTTTGTAGGAAGAATAGAAGAACAGAATTTTTTTTAAATGGTGAGGAACTATTAAATGTTAGTGTTCAGAGAGATTTGGGTGTATTCGTACAATTGCACAAGGCTTTGGTGAGACCACATCTGGAGTACTGTGCACAGTTTTGATCTCCTTATCTGAGGAAGGACATACTTGCCTTAGAGGCGGTGCAACAAAGGTTCACTAGATTGATCCCTGGGATGGAAGGGTTGTCCTATGAGGAGAGATTGAGTAGATTGGGCCTATACATTCTGGAGTTTCAATGAATGAGAGGTGGGCCTATACATTCTGGAGTTTCAATGAATGAGAGGTGATCTCAATGAAACATATAAGATACCGAGGGGGATTGACAAGGTAGATGGTGAGAGGTTGTTTCACCTGGCTGGAGAGTCTGGAACTAGGGGACATAGTCTCAGGATAAGAGATTGGCCATTTAAGGCTTAGATGAGGAATTTCTTCACTCAGAGGGTTGTGAATCTTTGGAATTCTCTACCCCAAAGGGCTGTGGATGCTGAGTCATTGGCCTAGAAATTGGGTTGGGGCGCCAAGTTCGCCTGAGCACAGGATTTAGCGCAGCGTTCGAGTCTTCAGCGATCGTCAGATATTCAGTTTCATTGACCCTAGAGGGAGACGGGGCGAGGCTCGTGGCGCTCCGCGTCCCTCTTAGGGCGCTGAAACTGAATATCGCAGCGCAACGTGCCGCAGCGCCACACGCTGCGGCACGGCACGCTGCGGTACTGCAGGCCTTCCTCCCATTGTTAAGGGGGAGGGGCCTGCAACAGCGCGATCCCCGATCGCGAATGCCGGCAAAAGAGCCCGGCACTGAGGAGAAGTGCCGGGCTCTCGGGAAATAGCCGGCAATGCCGCGGGGGGGGGGTGGGGGGGGGGGGGTAGGAGGCCGGGGACGGAGGTGCTGGCAGGCGGCCGCCGAAAAAGGCGGCCGCCCCGCACCTCCACCTTAACTTGCGCCGCTGCCGGCACAGTAAGGCCCCGTGAACCAGGCGCGGGTAGCGAACAGCGCAACTGCGGCGTTCGCAACCAAATATCGTGAACGGGGCGCGAATGGGGCGCTGCGCACACCGATGACGTCATCGGTGGCGGCGCAGTGCAAAAGGCTAACGCCACCATTATCGCCCCAACTCAATATCGCGGGAGGCGCAGCCAGTGGCGTTACAGCCACTGCCTGCCTCTTTAGGCGCTAATAAGTGGCACTACTCACCCAATTTCTCCCCCATTGAGTATATTCAAGGCTGAGTTAGATAGATTTTTGGACTCTAATGGAATCAAGGGATTTGGGGATCGGGTGGATCAGCCATGATCTTATTGAATGGTGGAGCAGGCTCGAAGGGCCATATGACCTACTCGTGCTCCTAATTCTTCTGTCCTTATAACATCATTGTGCTGTCAGAGCTGGAGCAGCACGTGCTGAAAATTGGTGGCCCTTACAGAGCTGTCAGAATAGGACATTGAGGTCAAGGGCTAATCTGAATGGGTGTCCGAGTGTTACTTGCACCCCTTCAGGAATCACAGGAAAAAAAACACAGCTTTACTATGACTATATCAAGCTACATTGTGATGCCATCTGCTACTGCACAGCCTCTCAATGCCATCCTAACACTTGTTCCTGTTCTCTTTCATCTAGGTCCTTCTCAGCAGCAACAGCACGCAGAAGAAGACACCTCAGCAGAAAAGAAACCTGAGGAGGCACTGTCACTCGCCACATACCTCCATCGCACCAACTCAGAGATTGACATCCTGGCTGGGATGGAGAGTGAATTAGAGGGATCTGCATGTGGTGAAGCACCCAGAACTAGTGAGCTGCAGGCAGGTACTGTTGGCAGAGGCAGCCCAGGACACAGCTCGCCAGAGGACAAGGTCCTCTCCCAGTTCTACTGAGTAGGATAGAGATGTGGACTTCAGAGGCACAGCTATAAGAAGAAATTTGTTTGCCTCACACAAGCAGTTATACCAGGTATTGGAAGGCTTACTAAGGAGTTTCAGCACCATGGTTGAAACTATGGAATCTTCCAGCCTTTTATGGTTTAATTTCGCTCACACTCTGTACACTGCAACTTGGACCTTTGTTTGTCTTACCATGCCTCTGATTTCAGGTAAATTAAGATGGTGGTGGTGGTGTTGGGGGGGGGGGGGGGGGGCGCGAGGGGGTGAGAACAAAGCTAGATGGGAAAGTAAGCTGTGAGGAGTACGCAAAGAGGCTGCAAAGGCATATAGACAGGTTAAGTGAGTGGGCAAGACCATGGCAGATGGAATATAATGTGGAGAAATGTGAAGTTGTCCACTTTGGTCGGAAAAATAGAAAAGCAGGATATTTTTTAAAAAGTGAGAGACTGGGAAATGTTGAAATTCAGAGGGTCCTGGGTGTCCTTGTACACAAATCACAGGAAGTTAACATGCAGGTACAGCAAGCAATTAGGAAAGCAAATGGTATGTTAGCTTTTTTGTCAAATTTTTTGTCTTCTAATACTCCTGTGAAGCACCTTGGGATGTGTTACGACGTTAAAGGTGCTATAAAAATGCAAGTTGTTGTTGTTGTTATTATAAAGGGATTGGAGTAAAGATTAGAGCAAAGAAGTCTTACTGCAATTATATAGGGCCTTGGTGAGATCACACGGCGTACTGTGCACAGTTTTGGTCTCCTTATCTAAGGAATGATATACTTGTCTTGGAGGGAGTGCAATGAAGGTTCACTCGACTGATTCCTGGGATGAGGGGATTGTCCTATGAGGGGAGATTGAGTAGACTAGGTCTATATTCACTAGAGTTTAGAAGAATGAGCGGTGATGTCATTGAAACTAACAATATTCTTAAGGGGCCTGACGGGGTAGATGCTGAAAGGATGTTTCCCCTAGCTGGAGAGTCTAGAACTAGGGGTCACAGTCTCAGAATAAGGGGCCGGCCATTTAGGACTGAGATAAGTAGAAATTTCTTCACTCAAAAGGTTGTGAATCTTTGGAATTCTCTACCTCAGAGGGCTGTAGATGTTCAGTCATTGAGTATATTCAAGAGAGATCGATAGATTTTTGAATACTAAGGGAATCAAGGGATATCGGGATCAGGTGGGAAAGTAGAGTTGAAGTAGAATTTCAACCATGATCTTATTGAATGGCAGAGCAGGCTCGAGGGGCCGTATAGCCTACTCCTGCTCCTAATTCTTATATTTTTAACACGTCGAGAACGTGGCACAAAATCTCTCACCATCTTAACCCTCTGCTCGCACCATTTCCGCCGGACCAGGGGTACAGGTAAAATGTCCCCTTATGAATTTATCACCATATTTGGTAGTTATTAAAAAAAAGAAAGATTTACATTTATATAGCACCTTTCACGACCACGGGACGTCCCAAAGCGCTTTACAGCCAATGAAGTACTTTTGGAGTGTAGTCACTGTTGTAATGTTGGAAATGCGGCAGCCAATTTGTGCACAGCAACCTCCCACAAACAGCAATGTGACAATGTCCAGATAATCTGTTTTTTTTCTTATGTTGATTGAGGGATAAATATTGGCCAGGACACCGGGGATAACTCTCCTGCTCTTCTTCAAAATAGTGCCATGGGATCCTTTTACATCCACCTGAGAGCGCAGACGGGGGCCTCGGTTTAATGTCTCATCCGAAAGACGACACCTCCGACAGTGCAGCACTCCCTTAGCTCTGCGCTGGAGTGTCAGCCTAGCTTTAAGTGCTCAAGTCCATGGAGTGGGACTTGAACCCACAACCTTCGACTCAGAGGCAAAAGTGCTGCCAAATGAGCCACAGCTGCCACTGGCACATTGGCAACAAAAACAAAGTTAAAGTCACCATCTGTAGATACAGGATGTGACAGTAAATGTTGTGTATTTATTATGTTAAAAGTTTAACATTTACAAAATTGCTATGGATAAATTAGTAATTTCAAGCAACAGCAACAATTTAGGTTAAAGTTATACTAAACCTAAATGGTAACACCTTTGATTATATTATTCACTTTTTTCTTGATTTGATTTTTGTATTCCTCCTGCGATAACATTGTGTGCACACTGTGGCTACCTTGCCTGTTGTATAAGTTTCCTGATATAAACAACCTATAAATGATATACAGTAGTTATGGTGTCAAAGTTCATGCATAAACTCATTGGAGATGATGGCCTAGAAATTCAGTATAGCCACGTTCGGGGCGCTACAGTCGGGCGGCCGCTAAAGTTTGCGCCCGGCGCAAGTTCGCGCCACCTTCGCCGATATTCAGTCGCATCACCCCAAGAGGTTGCTGCTGCGCTAAAACAGGTGATGCACGACTATCATTAGGCGCTAAGCCGGCGGTCCGGGCGATACCCCCGAGGGCGGGCGCAGCGCAGGTGCGGCGAGTTGCTGATTGACGGCAGACACTCTGGCGCCGGTCAGCTCTTAAAGGGGCAGGGTGGACTTGTCTGGCTGCCATGCCCTGCGCACTGCAGCCCTGAAGCAAGGCCTGACCAATGCTGGTTCATCAGTTCTACGCCCTGGACTATGGGGAAGCCCGCTATTCTTCCAAATCCCATTGCACGCTCTTGCTGCTTGTCCAGGGTCATGGGGAAGGAGATGTACTGACGTCTCCTTCTGAAAAGGGCATTGTTCACCTGTCGGATGCAGCAATGTACCGCGAACTGGGAGGTGTTGGCAATGTCCCCAGTAGCAGATTGGAAGGAGCCGGTGGCATAGAAGTTGAGAGCCACCGTCACCTTCACTGCCACCGACAGAGACGTCCTGCTCCTCAGCTGTGGCTGCAGATCTCTGCGAAGCAGGTGGCAGATCTCAGTGACCACCTCCCTTCTGAATCGCAGCCTCCGAACACACTGCTCCTCAGACATGTTCAGATATGAGAACTGCTGGTGGTATACCCTGGGTGGGTAAGGCCTCCTGTGCCGACACCTGTTGGCCCTTCTCCGTCTGGCCATGACTGGCACTCTCTCACGGTGTCTCTGATCCCTTTGAATGCAATGCAGAAAGCCAACGTTTCCACCCATTGTAGCCCCCATTACGGTATATGTGGCGACTCAAGGCTATGGCACTGAAAGTGAAATCCAACTGCAAAGCTCTGGCCTGAAGCCAGAAGTACCTGTGCGAGCGCTGAGTCAAAGCAGAAAGCTCTCTGCCTTTGTCTCTCACACAGGATTGGCACAAAATGGCTGTCACTTATAATGCAGGAGGAGTCCCCTTTAAATAGCGCCCCCCGCAGCGACTGGGAACCGTTCCCCTCTACCAGTCGTTGGGGGCGCCAGGCGCAAAGAAGGGCGGCGCCACTGAAGTTCCGGTTTGGGGCGCACAAAGGGCGTTGCACGATGAAATGACGTCAGGATCTGTGCGCGCAGCTGAGCGCGCGCAAAGACTTTGCGCCAACGCTAAATCTCTAGTGAAGTTGGGGAGAGGCGCAGATCGCGCTGCGTCCGGCCGCTAGCCGCCTATCGCCCAACATCTCCTCCTCCTAAGGCGCTACCGGCTGGCGCAAGCAACTGAATTTCTAGGCCGATGTTTCTCCTTTTTTTTTTTAAGGTGAAAAATTGAAGTTGGAGGGATGAATTTCGGCTCACAATCTCTCACGCCCGATCTCCCCCGAAGTGTGCCAGCTACCGAGTTAGAAGCTGGTGACTTCCAGGAAAGTAGAACACCCATTTGGAATAGGCGTGAGGTGCCCTACATATGAAAATCAGGGTCCTAAATGCCAGTTCTAAGACCCCGATGGAAATTGGTCATCAACTGTGCGCAGCTAGTGCCATGCATGGTCCATCAGGTTTTTCCAGGTCCTCAGCGGACGCTGGAGACCACCCTCTAAACTTAGGAAAATGTTTCTACAGTTTCCTTTCTGTGGGACCAGGAGCACGACTGCTCCTCCTGGCTCAAAAAAAAATATTGCCGCCTGCGTCCCAGTCCGGATTCAGTCCCCACCGCCACCCCCTCCCCTCCAGTTTGCTTGCCCAACTCCCACTTAAAGCTCTAAGTGGGGCGTTGCATCGGGATGCCCGGGTGGCGTCCGCAGCTCACTGGTTTCATGCAGAGGTCTTCAGGCGTGTGTTGTAATCTTGCTGCCCATGGAAACCGGTGCTACTGGAATTTTGTCCGTATTATTACTGATTCATTACTTAAATGAGCATTCTGTCATGAGGTAGACTTCGTGACAACCGTGAATCCACTGACATTTTATCTACAATTTTTAGTAAGAAAATGTCACGGCAACTCAGATGGCCCAAGTAGTCTGATCAGGGGAACAAATGATACATTAAAACAATTCACGATAATCAAATGGAGAGAAAAGTAATATGAAATAAATTACTTTATTATGGAAATTTAATTTTTCCTTTGAGCTAATTAGTCTCCTTTCTGGGAATATTAATGCAAAATATTTTTACCTGCATTACTGGTAAACAAGGATGTTTCCAACAGGTACAGTGGATTGCGTATTCCTGACGTTAGTTTAAAAACAAGCTATTTAGGTTTTGCAGTGTCACAGTGCACTGGAGTTTCAATGAATAGAATGGCAGAGTGGACTGTGGGTTTGAGTCCACAGTCCACACAAGCTGGGTTCCTAACATCAACTACTGTATGTTGCTATGTAGAAGCACGTAGTTGAAAGCCATGCATTTTTTTCCACATGTGGTGCAAGGGGACAGGAAAATCTAGTGGAGAGCTGTGACTGGCTGCCTTCACATGTCCAGCCTAAAAGTGCCAAAGGGGGGGGAAAAGCCTGTGGGCTGGCCACCCACCCATCCACAACTGACATTTGATCCAGAGGTCCCTGAAATAGAGATGGGGACGGGGGTGGGGGGGGGGCTGAACAAAGAAATAAATTGGAGGTACACACCATGACAAAAAAAATTAACAAGCAGCTAGTCATTCTGGCGACCAATCGAATTATCTCATTGTTGCAGCATTTGACATTTTCTGCAAAAACGAGGCGATTAATGTGAAAACCAAAGTATAGGTTAATGCCAGTGCTTGGGAGGCATTTGCATTATTCCTATTAGTATATTTGTCTCAGTGGCTGAATAAGTCAAAAACTGTGAGGCTCTATCTGGTTGCACTTTGTTTTTTTAAAAAAAAAAACTTGATTTGCTGTCACTAATAGAATCTCACAGTAATAAAAATTTGACAAAAGTGGACTGACAGAAGCCGTAATTGGTAAGAGGACAGAGAACTGTGTCACAGTACATCTGCTGTAATATTCATGAAACAAATTAGCTGCAGAAAAATTCAAATATAGGTTGCCATGCCAAGTTGTACATGATAAACTCCAGAAAGCAAATAGAGCAAAAGAAACCTTTAATTAAATGAGGAAACCAATCAGGTCATGTACCTCTCATATCAAGCTACACTAATGAATTTCTTGCGGTGTTAAAGGTTTACGTCATCGTCTACTAAATAAAGCATAATCTTTTGTTGTTAAGACCATCTCCAGCGATAAAGCATTGGCAGCAGAAAACAAAAGCACTATGCAATCTAAAGAGGCAGTGTGATGTTTTCAAGAACACATACTGAAATACGCAAACAATGTAAAAGAATAAATTAATAATAGTTAACCTAAAATACATAAAATGTACACAATCTCATTCAGAAAATATTAACTGAAAAAATTATTGCCTCGCAATATATCAGAACAATGAAAATCTTGATATCCAGGTTCTGTTGTAGGCTGGCTTGGGCTGCTTCATTGTTGCGAGTGGGGCTGTGGAATAATCAGAGAATAGCACCACTCCTGATCTTATGATGGAAGCAAGATCATTACCGAAGCAGTTGAAGTTGGTAGACTGAGGACACTTCCCGAGGTACTCTTGCAGTGATGTCCAGCAGATGTGATGACTGCTCTCCAACAACCACAATCATTTTTCTTTGCAGCAACTATGACTCCAGCCATTGGAGGGTTTTCTCTTTGACTTTGATTTTTCTAGGGCTCCTTGGAGCCATCCTTGGTCAAATGCTGCCTTGATGTCGAGGGCAGCTACTCTCACCTCTCCTCCGGCATATAGAATTTCAGAAACATTACAGCACGGAAGGCGGCCATTCGGCCCGTCTAGCCCGTGCCGGCTCTCTGCAAGAGCACTTCAGCTAGTCCCACTCCCTCGCCCTTTCCCCGTAGCCCTGCAAATTACTTTCCTTCAGATACTTATCCAACTCCCTTTTGAAAGCCGTGATTGAGTCTGCCTCCACCACTCTTTCAGGCAGTGCATTCCAGATCTTAACCACTCGATGCGTAAAAAATGTTTTTCTTGCGTCGCCTTTGGCTCTTTTGACAATCACCTTAATATCTTGTGTCCATATCATGATCAAGGCTATGATGAGGTCTGGAGCCTAGTGGTCTGGCAGAACCTAAACCGTGTAAGTGTGCTGGTTACTGGTAAGGGTAGGTGTTGTTTAATGTCACTATTGATGACTGCTTCCATCACTTTACTGATCACTGGAGAGGGATGATAGGACTGGGTTAGACTTGTCCTGTTTTGTGTAGATAGGACATACCTAGCCAATCTTCTAAATTGTTGGGTAGATGCCAGAATTATGACTGTACTGGAACATCTTGGCAAGGGGAGCAGCAAGTTCTGGTAACACAGGTCTTCAGCATTATTACCAGGATGTTGTTAGGGCCTATAGCCTTTGCTGTGCTCAATGCACTCAGCCACTTTTTAATGTCACATGGGTGAACTGAATTGGCTGGACACTGGTATCTATGATGGTAGGGACCTTGTGAGGAGGTCGCGTAGGAGAATCCACTTGGTACCTTTGGCTGAAGACACCTGCGCAAACATCTGAAATTAGAATGGCTGTTAAGGAAGCACTCATGCTGCGAGTGAAAACGATTGAGGAATCGTGCCCCACTCCAGAGTCTTGAGTGTGTAATCCACGTTGACACTTCAGTGCAGTACTGAGGGAGTGCTGCACTGATGGAGCTGCTGTCTTTCAGAGGAGCTGCTAAACCGAGGCTCCATCTGTCCTCTCGGGTTGATTTAGAAAATCCAAAAGCACTATTGAAAGAGGAGCATGGAAGTTCTCCCAGTATCTTGGTCAACTTTTATCCCTCAACCAACACCACTAAAAACAGATTACCTGGTTATTTATTTCATTGCCGTTTGTGGGACCTTACTGTGTGCAAACTGACTGCTGCATTCGCACACATTACTACAGTAATTACACTTCAAAAAAGTACATCGCTGGCTGTGAAACACTTTGGGACATCCCAACAACGTGAAAGGTGTTAAACACAAGTTATTTCTTTTTATATGGGTCAGAAGCCTGGTGGATCCAGGTCCTGCTCCAAATTCTGAGCCCTCACAGTGATCTGCCCAGTCTATATCTGCCAACGCCACTGCAATTTCAGGACCTACCTTTCCAATACAGACTTGGTGCGTGGGGTCTTAAAGCAAAATTTCTACAAACAAAATAATTTCCAGTAAAAAAGTCAAACTACTAGTCATTTTTAATATGCTACATATAATAATACTTGAAATGTCTCAAAGTCCATTGCACAACGAATCGCAAATCTGCAGTGACTGTTATGCAGGCAAATGTGGCAGCTGTTCTGTGCCAGCAACATCGCATAAACAGAATTGAAATGAATGACCAAAGGCTATAAACTAATAAGACAGGGGGGAGGGATCTACAAGAAATGAAACCAGACTAAATATAAACAAAACAGGAAAGGAGAGCATAGAAAAGATTAAAGGGAGGACATTGATGTCAGGGAATAAATAGAGTTATAGAACAGGAGTTTAAAAAGATGGTTAAAAATAAAATGAGAGGAACTGCTATTAAAATGAGTTAATCTGTCTGTACAGCAATGCACACAGTGTCTGTAATAAAACAGGGGAGCTGGAGGCAATCATGCATTGGGAGGAACCAGTAGGGATTACTGAGACATGGCTACAGAAAAATCTGGACTGGGAATTAAACATTGCAGGTATTAACATACTTAGAAAAGATAGAGAGGGGAAAAGGGGAGGGGAAGTAGCTGTACTTATTAGGGATAACATAATGGCAGTAGAAAAAAGTGATGCCGCTATCAGCAAGACAGGAATAGAATCCATGTGGATAATTATGGAAGGGAGGTGGAGGAAGAAATATGCAGACAAATTAGAGAAATAAGTAAAAAATAGAATAACAACCATGGGGGAATTTCAATTACCCAGATATTAATTGGACAGAAGATGTAGGTAAAGGAGATAAGGGAATGGCATTCCTACAATGTGCATAGGACTCCTTTCTAACCCAATATGTAAAAAGCCCAACAAGGGAGGATTCGCTATTGGATCTAGTAATGGGGAATGAACCAGAGCAGATAAGAGAAGTAAAAGTAGGGGAACATCTAGGCAATAGTGACCATAATATAATATGCTTTAAGACAATAATTGAGAAGGATACAAGTATGACAAGGACCAGGGTAATAGATTAGAGAAAAGTTGATTTTATGGGGCTGAGAATAGAACTTGGGAAAATAAAATGAACAACAGTACTGGCAAACAATGATCTAGAACAGCAATGGGAAACATTTATAATGATGTTCAACAGAGTACAGGAAAAATATATTCCACTAATAAACAAGAACAAGCTAAACACTAATGAGACACCGTGCTTGAATAAAGCCATAAGGAAAAATTGAGGGTAACAAAGAGACATACATTAAGTACATGAAGAGCAGAGGAGAGCATGATAAGGGAGAATACGAAGAGATTAGGAAAGAAGTAAAAAAAAACACAATTAGGAAGGCAAAGAGGAACTATGAAATTAAATTAGCAAGGAACATAAAACAAAATAGTAAAATATTTTACAGGCACATCAATAAAAAAAAGGAAGGTCGGGATGGGAATAGGGCTACTAAGGGAAGGACAGGATAATACCACAGGCAGCGATAGAGAGATGGCAGAAATATTAAATGATTACTTTGCTTCAGTATTTACCAGGGAGATAGAACAGGTGTAGATGACATCGGATGATGAGATTAGTAATGAGTTAAGTGCATTTAAAATAAAATGAGGAGATATACTAAATAAACTAATGAAACTCAGAGTATAAAACCCCTGGTCCGGATGGATTACATCTGCGCATTCTAAAAGAATCTAGGGAAGAAATAGCAGAGGCATTACTACACATATTTAGCAATCCATTAGAAAAAGGTGTAGTCAGAGGACTGGCGGATAGCTAATGTAATACCTATATTTAAGAAGGGAGATAGAACATGTCCAGGGAACTATAGACCAGTCAGCTTAACATCGGTGGTAGGAAAATTAATGGAATCACTACTAAAGGAGAAAATAGCAGAACATCTAGAAACAAAAAATAATAATAGTCGGCATGGATTTCAAAAGGGAAAGTCTTGCTTGACCAACCTAATTGCATTTTTTGAAGAGGTAACAGAGAGTAGACAAGGGCAATGTAGAAGGTGTAATTTATCTAGATTTTCAAAAGGCCTTCAATAAGGTACCACATAATAGACCAATGAATAAGGTCAGGGAATGCGGAGTCAGGGGACAAGTAGCAGAATGGATAACTAGCTGGCTTCAAAACAGAAAGCAGAGAGTGGGAGTAAAGGGTAGCTATTCACAGTGGCAGAAGGTGGGTAGTGGTGTTCCACAAGCATCAGTGCTGGGACCACTGCTGTTCACAATTTACATTAACGATTTAGATCTTGGAATCAAAAACACAATTTCTAAATTTGCAGACGACACCAAATTGAGGTTGATAGCCAATACTGAGGAGAACTGCAACAAATTACAATAAGACATTAATAAACTTGCAGAGTGGGCATATAATTGGCAAATGAAATTCAACACAGATAAATGAGAGGTATTGCATTTTGTTAAGAAAAATAGGGAGGTCACATATTACTTGGAAAATAAGAATCTAAATGGGAGAGAGGAACAAAGGGATCTAGGAGCACAGGTTAACAAGGCCATAAAAAAGCAAACCAAGCATTAGGTTTATTTCTCGAGGGATCGAATTGAAAAGTAGTGAAGTTATGCTAAACTTGTATCGAACCTTGGTTAGACCACACTTGGAGTAGTGTGCGCAATTCTGGTCACCATATTTATAAAAAGGATATAGAGGCACTGGAGAGGGTGTAGAAAAGATTTACAAGGATGATACCAGAAATGCGAGGGTACACCTATCAGGAAAGGATGACCAGGCTGGGTCTCTTTTCTCTTGAAAAGAGAAGGCTGAGGGGTGACCTAATAGAGGTCTTTAAAATCATGAAAGGTTTTGATAGAGTAGATACAGAGAGAGTGTTTCCACTTGTGGGGAAGAGCAACAGTAGAAGCCATCAATATAAGATAGAAACCAAAAAATCAAATGGGGCATTCAGAAGAAACTTCTATATCCAGAGAGTGGTGAGAATGCGGAACTCGCTACCACAGGGAGTGGTTGAGGTGAATAGTATCGATGCATTTAAGGGGCGATTAGATAAGCATATGAGGGAGAAGGAAATAGAGGGTTATGCTGAGAGAGTTAGATGAGGATTGACGGGAGGAGGCTCGAGTGGAGTATAAACACCGGCACAGACTGGTTGGGCCGAATGGCCTGTTTCTGTGCGGTATATCCTATGTAAGCCTGTGTATTTAATCTGTTTTTAGGTGCTGCAGATTAATGGAGGAATGGAATCCAAGAACTCCTTGCTCTTCTTTGAATAGTGTCATGACATTTTTAATGGACATCAAAGCAGGTAGACAGGACATTGGTTTAAGTTCTGATCTGAAACATGGCATCCATAACAGTACTGTGCAGCAGTGAGAGACTGGGCTATATTCACGAGGCTCAAACCCACAACCTTCCAAAATCACAGGCAAGAGTGCTGCCAACTTAATCAAGTTGGTAAACTTTATGGCTCCTTTATTAGGCAACAGGGAACAGCTGTCGAGGAACACACAAAACATCTAAAATAAAATGTGTCAAATACAGATTTATTCCACTTCACTGTATAGTTCTGAGCTTCTATTTTATGTGGTTTGGGCCTAATGTGCATTTCTCAAATCTATTAAACCAGGTCTCGGGTGCATTCATTCATTCATTCTTTCGACTATGCTTTTTGATCACAGCCGAGTAACCCCTCTGTACATTTACCTTATTCCAGATAGGTTTCTGCCAGCTAACCAATGAGAAATGCAGCTGTGTGAGCTGCAACAAGTAGTAGGCAGTGTTAGAAGCTGACATCTCTTGTAGCATGTGATAATCATAATGGTTTCAGTTCCTGCTGCTTTCTCTGATGACTAGTCAGAAATGTGTAATTAAGTCAAGTGATTTATAAAAAAAAATTAACAGAAAACAAGCCAAGAAAACAGAGAAAATAAAATGAAAACGGAGAAACTTTTACGATTTGTTTATTTCGCTACATATCAGTCAGGCAAGAAGTTTTTTTTTTTTTTTTAAATACAAAAAACATTTTTCTCTGTGTTGTCATCGACTTAAATCATCTCAAGCAATGCTATCTCTCCCTCGCACCAAGGCCAAAGCTTCCTGGAAGGTAAAGGCAATCCCAGACTCCTCTTCTCTATGACGAGCCACCTCCTCTTATACCTTTCCCCATTCCCACTATCTTCACCTCCAGTGTAGAGCAACAAGCCTGTGGATTGTTTCATTTCAAGTATTGAGACTATCTGTGTGGCTGCCTCAACCACCTTCATCTCCTCCCTGTGCACACCAGCACTTCCCTCACTCCAACCCGAATTCCATATCCCTCTGCAGTTTCTCCCAATCTCTACCCCGGCCCTCACCATCTCATATCCTACAGGAGACTTAACTCCTGCTTCTTTGATTCCCTGCCCATCCAACTCCTTACCACACAACTATCTTTCCTTGCCCCAGTGTCAGCGGTGGCTTAGAGACTTGAGCGCATAATCCAGATTGGCACTTCAGTGCCGGACTGAGGGAGTGCAGCACCGTCGAAGGTGGCATCTTTCGGATGAAACATTAAACCGAGGCCTCGTCTGCCCTCTTAGGTGGATGTAAAAGACCCCAAGACATTATTCGAAGAAGAGCAGGGGAATTCTCCCTCAACCAACATCACTAAAAAACAGATTATCTGGTCATTATCTCATTGCTGTTTGTGGGACCTTGCTGTGAGCAATTGGCTTCCGTGTTTTTTACATTAGAACAGTGACTACACTTCAAGAGCACTTAATTGGCTGTAAAGCGCTTTGGGACACTGAAGTTTTGAATGGCGCTATATAAATGCAAGTCTTTTTTCAGTACTTAGTGATATAGTTAACGGCTCCCTTTGCTTAAAGCACATGCCCACTCCCCTTTAAAACTGACATCATCACTCCATCCTCAAAAAGCCCACCCACAACCCCATATCTAACCTTCCTTTCTTCTCCAAAGGTCTTTGAATGCGTCACTGCCACCCAGCTCCATGCTCACCTCTTCCACAAATCCCTGTTTGAATTCCTTCAATCCAGCTTCTGCTGTGCCCACAGCAAGGAGACGGCTCTCGTCAAAAGTCATCAGTGACACTTTTTGTAATTGTACCAGTAGAATGTTATGTTCTTTGTCCTTTTCAACCTCTCACCACGTGCAACAACTCCATTTTCTTCCACTTCTAATCTCTGGTCCACCTCCACGTGTGGTTCCATTCCTAACTGTTCCAATATATCCACCAGTGCCTCCAGTGCGGGGGTCTCCTCTTGTCCCTGCATGGCCTCCTCAGGAGAATCTTAAGGTTTTATCCTTGACTACCCCCCTATTCTTCAGTTACATGTTGCCTCTCTGTGACACAGGTATGCTGGTAACACCCATATCCAACACTCCATCACCACTCCTGCATCCACCCTCACCAATGCGTTTTCAGATTGCCTGTCCAACATTTAGATTTTGTATGAGTCATAACTTTATCCAACTGAATGTTGGCGAGACAGAAGCTATCCTATTTGGCTCTCACCAATCACGTTGCACCCTTGCCCGATTCCATCCTCTCCCTGGCTGCTCTCTCAAGCTCAATGTCCTGCTGGATGCGGAGTTGAACTTTAAACCCCATATCCGATCACCAAGACTACTCACTTTCACCTGCGCAATATCAACTGCCTCCAACCTTACCTCGCAACCTTCCCTCAACTACCAAAAATCTTATCCACACTTTTGCTACTTCCAGACTTGACTTCTCCAACATCTTCCTGATGCACATACCACACAAACTCCAACTTGTCCAAAACTCAGCAAGCTTGGAATTCAATATCCTAAGTCCATGTCATTCTGTGTATTCCCCCACCTGACTCTCTACCAGTAACACCATCAGCTGATTTTCAGTTACTAAATGTCCCACCCCTTCCCACCTTCTTACCACCTTTGTGGTTTATCACTACAGCTACTTCACAACATTAGCACCCTTTAAAAAAACAGATGGATGGTGGAGTTATGGTGAACACGGATTACATTCCCTTGATTTCCTATATAATTCCTGATTTTATGTGCCCTGTCAGAGGCAGGAAGAGAGGAAAGTCTGGCAGGCGAATAAACCTGTGCTGTGAAAAATTGGCATTGCCAGAGACCTGAAAAGACATCATCTCAGACAGTGAATGTACATGGGAACCCGAGGAGAGAAAATAAATTCCCAAGTGGGGCAAGAAATGTAGGAAAAAAGTCATACGCTTCCTTTTTGAAGGAATTAATATAAATATTAAGCATTCCATTTCTTCTGTAATGATTTTCATTTGATTAAAATTTTCTAAGGTAACTATGAACGTTTGTGTAGCAATTACATAACATGATTACACGGAGGGTAAACAGCAAAATGGAATGGTCGGCCGAATGGCCCGTTTCCATATTATAACTTCTACGTAGGATCTGCTGACAAAGCCACACAAGCTATCTTTTGATCCAGAGGAACCTCTTCCAACAGGAGCCAGTGAGACTTAGACTACCTGGCTGTGTCTCAATCCCCTCAGGACTGGTGTCGATTGCTGCAGAACCCTCGTGCAGAAGTGGGGATCCAGCCAAACTGATACTACTGACTGTGACTGCGGAGAGACATCTCAAACAATGGAGCATCTCCTAGAATGCCTTCTATTATCAGAGCCATGCAAGACCTAAAGATCTGAGGGACTTCAACTTTCGAGACAGAGCCTGCGTGGAACAGTGGCGAGGGAAGGTGTAGCGACACGACACGACGACTTCTACGTATTTCTATTTTTATGTAATTAAATTCACTCTTGCTCAAGGTACATGTTTCTTATCAATGCACACAGCTACTTTTTCACCCTTCCAATGTTCTTCACTTTCTGATCCTCATCCCTTGGTTATGCACTTTTGTGTCAGAGAGCAGGGAGTGGTACAGGCATGGTCATGATGAGCTAACTGCCAGGGCATACCTGAACAGCTCAGGGTGGAGTCTCCCTGTCCAATCTCCCTCTTCCGACACTTGATGCCTTGCTGAAACGCTGCCACTGATATTGGATACTGAGTAAAGTGGGGAATTAAATCTGAATTCCAGCACTCCATCATGCCTCAACTTCTATTTTTAAGGATATGGGCAAAAGAAAAAGAAAACCACCCATCGAGCTACAGCATAGATTAACATTAAAGTACAAAGGAAAACTGCTGAAATAGTTTCTACAAACAGTGCTATGGAGATTGAGCCCCTTCTGAGTCTTTTTCTTTGTTCATAAGTCTGAAAAATAGAAATTCAGTTCAATTCATCCAGTTAGAGGCAATAAATTCTCTTCCAATCTTTAAAAACAGTTGACTCAGCAACATGTTCCAGGACAAAAGACTTTACACCTTTACCATAGGTTAATAATATTGCACAATCCAGCCATGTATTTAATAATGGTATAGATCACTCTGGGTATGTAAGAAAATATGCAAAACCAATCCTGCTTTTATGCTAGCAAATTAGCATATATGTTAATTAACTAATTTTTTTATCTTTTCTCGGGATGCATGCAATGTTGACGAGGGCGCCTTTATTATCCATCCTTAGCTGCCCTGAAAAGCTGGTGAGGTGGGCCTCCTCCATGAATTGCAGCAGTTCTTATGCTGGTGGTGCTCCCACAATGGTGCTAGGTGGGGAATTCCAATATACTGACCCAGTGACGATAAAGGAATGATGATATATGTCTAAGTCAGGATGGTGTGAGATATGGTGTTCTCATAATGGAAAATCAATGGCATATGGAAACAGACACAATGGGCTGAATAGCTTATTTTTATGTTCTAATTTCTATGATTCAATAGCAAAGGCCTTCAGCATTAGGCAGTGCCATCTATTTTCCAGAAGACCTCTATTTAAACCATTTGAAACTACAATGAAGCTACACCAATGCATTTTTCTTTTAACAATGACATTTACAACCAATACGCTGCGAGTCAAAAATAAAATTGAAACAGAAAGCAACCTGTAAATTTTTTGATGTAATTTATTTTTTATTTGTCTTTTTAGAAGAAGATGTCAGAGTAATTTATATCAGTTTAACCCAATAGATAGAATAATTGCAACCAATTCTTTGGTAGCAATATTTCCTTACTGTCAGTTTGTTGATGGGTTCATTGTAAAGCATTTAAATAAGTAGACCAGTCAGCTTTAAGAGCAATATTCCTCATTCTTCAAACTGTGTTTTCCCTCCCTTTACCACAAGAAATTCAGGTAAATCAAATGCAAAAATCTGAAAGGACACCTATCCCTTCAATTGATGCTTCCAACCAGAGCTACATGACCACTGCCCTCTTCAATGTGTATAGTGTCCTACATAGGGCATACCCGCATGGTGATCTTTAATTCGCTTCTCTAGTTGTTAACATCAATCACATTTGCACCGCTCCTGCTCATGAGGGGAAAATAAATCCTTGAATGAAACACAGGAAAGGAAGCAGTCCATACTTGATCTAGGTGGTTGCCTCTTAATGTGCTAGCTTTGTAAGACTGTTTATGAAAGCAATCAATACCCTGGAATTCATTGCACAGAAACATCCCATTTCTGGCAATGCACTGACAATCTCCATTGATGCTAAGTTATACACATTGTATCCCAGCTTTTTAATTTATGTTCTGGGAAGACTCCACAAAATCAGAAGATAAATTTGGATGAGGAGACCATTCTGTCTGCCTCAGCTCATTCATCTCGAAAAACTTGCAATTGCCTATATAACAGTTTGCAATTGTTTCTTAAAAGATTCCAACAATTTTCTTTCCTCTTCCCAACCTGAATCTGCTCCAATTGTTGATGGCCCTTTGCGTGAAGAACTTTGACATAATTCATAAACATGCTTTGCACCAGTTTGAATCTATGCACTTGCCCTGTCGTGGTTTACCTCAAAGTAGTACATTAGAGTTATCCTTTCGACAGTGTTTATTACCTTGAATACCTCCATAACATCCCTTCTCAGTTATCTCCTCTAAAAGCTGAAGAGCTCCAGCCTTTCTCTGTACTTCAGTTTTCTTACACCAGCGATCAGTTCCATGGCTCTTCTCTGCTCCCAGGGCTGAGTATTTCCTTTCTCAAGTGATAAGAATTGGAAGTACCACTCAAGGTCTGATCAAAGCACTGTAAAATTTCCTCTGACTTATGTTTTATTGATTTATTATAGTCCAGTATTCTACTTGCTTCATTTTTTGCTCCACAGTGACTGGACAAGTTAAATACAGAGTCTACTAACACTCCCAGATCTTTCTCAACTTTGCTGAAACCTGGTTGTCACATTTCATGTATATGTCGCCTTTAATTTTCTTCCAATCTGCAGTATTTTACACATATCAATAATGAATTGTATTTGACACTGCACTGCCCACTTACAATATTGCCTATCTCCATCATTACCATTGCTGAAATCCTCCTCACCTATGCCTTTGACACCTCCAGGCTTGGTTTCTCCATTGCTTCTCTTAACGGGTTTCGTAGCTCCTCCTTACACAAACGGCAACTCATCCAACATTCCACCAACCACATCCTATCCCACACTCAGTACCAGTCACCTATCATACTCTTGTTCTGACTGACTTCCCATGCCCCAGCACAGTAATTTCAAAATCCTTATCCTGGTGTACAAATCTCTCCATGGTCCTACTGACTTCCATCTCTACAATCTGCTCCATCCTTATATCCCAGCTCATACAAGTCTTCTAAGCCTTGACAATTGTTAACACAGCTTTCAGCCATCACTGCCCTGTGCTTTCGAATTTTCTCCTAAAACCTTTCAGTCTTATTTAATTGCTTCTCACCTTGAAAAGCCTACTCAAAATCCAGCTCTTTGATTTTGACATATGTAGATAAGAAGCTTTCAGACTGTTGTCAGCTTATTCTGTGTGTAACAGTTTCTGCAATGTTTAGCCACGTATGCTGTACTTATATAATGTGGATCTTGGTTAATATATTCATGCAGTGTCTGGTTTGAATTAAGTACTTGCAATAGAGAATTTAAGTATTTTCCCAATGTAAATGTTGCACTGGCATTCCTGTACAATATGTATGTTCAGAATAATGCAACAATGTAATTCAATACAAGTGGAGCTTGTTACACATATTACAACAAAAGCAACGTAGATGCAAATCAACAATATTATTGAAACCACATGATTCCTGACGAGGTGCTAGTTTTCTCCTGCCATGGTGTCCCGATACATTGGCTGAGCTTTTGGAAGAGGCATCTCTCATCTTCAGGATCATACACTGGGCTCACTTAGCTCTAGAAAGGCTGCTTAAATACTATTGATACTACTCCCCAAAAGCTTCAGCAGTGTGTCAGAACACTATGGCTAGAAAAAAACACTCTCTAACATTTACTTTTATTACTGGGAGTGGGCCTTTGGCGTAGCGGTAGCATCCCCGCCGCTGGGCCAGAAGGCGTAGGGTTTCGAATCCCGCTCCACAGATTCCCGGCAAGTGGAGTCGGAGCTCCGGCTCTAAAATTCTGGGTTGACATTCAGCGGGATACTTGCATCCATGGGTGTGGGTGGCCCCACCCCTCGTATGGGTTGTGGGAGCCCGTAAAACCCTCCCGCCATAGGACTAACCACCCTAATGGCTGGTACGAAGATGGTTACAGTCACGGAAGGAGCGTTAATCGTGGCCAGAAATCCTTCCACCACTTCATACAGTTCCCCAAAGGGAACAGTGTGAAGACACGTACGACGACGACTTTATTACTTTGAGTCCATGGTGCCTTCAACATGCAACAGAATGATAGAGCGCCTTGTCTTTAATGATACATTCTGCTGGTGTAGATTAAGGCCTGTTCCGAGTGCCATTTGTTATACCAGTGCAGTATCCAACAAAGATTTGTAATTTGCAGTTAATGGAATAAATTGGTATCTTCAGTCCTCCAACATAAAAAGATTTACCACTATGTTCTAACCATGTCCAAATTTGCAAACCTGCCAAATTTGCCAAGATTGCTAGTTTCTGCATGACAGCAAGTCATAGATAAAATTATTTATGGTAACAATATTCCGCTAAAACTAACTAAAATGTGATTTTTTCCCTCTCAAATGTTTACTAGTATCAACCAGAAAGGGAGTACGATTGTTGCCGACCATTCATTGTTAGGCAATCACAAAACTGCTTCGAGCAGAAAGTGCTGTTACTCAAAAAATTGCTCTTTGAATAAAGCTTCATAAGTCCATGAAATAATTTTACAAACCTCTTGGTGTATTTCCATTAAAAAAAGTGCACAAATCAGGGAAGAAAAGATGTCAATGAATGTCTTTTGTAATTCCATAAAAGACTCAAGTCATTTAGATGATGAATTCACATCTTCAGATAGAATTGTTTTAACAAAAAACACTCTGCTCACAATGTTTCTCATCGTATTAATGTCCACTACAATTTTACACATTGCATAGCCAGAAAAAGGATGTGTCACCTATCTTGCTAATATAAAATAAACTATAAATCTTGAAAGTGAATGATTCTCACATCTACCACTTCTCTGAGGTGAAAAGCAAATTAAACAAAAAAGGGAGAAAAATAAAATAAAATTTACTTAAGCAGATAATCCTACAAAGGTCAATAAAGGTAGAAACCCTTCACTTTTTTTTATTCGTATATGGGACGTGGGCGTCGCTGGCAAGGCCAGCATTTATTGCCCATCCCTAGTTGCCCTCGAGAAGGTGGTGGTGAGCCGCCTTCTTGAACCGCTGCAGTCTGTGTGGTGATGGTACTCCCACAGTGCTGTTGGGAAGGGAGTTCCAGGATTTTGACCCAGCAACGATAAATGATTGGCGATATACTTCTAAGTCAGGATGGTGTGTGACTTGGAGGTGATGGTGTTCCCATGCATCTGCTGCCCGTGTCCTTCTAGGTGGAAGAGGTCGCGGGTTTGGGAGGTGCTGCCGAAGAAGCCTTGGCGAGTTGCTGCAGTGCATCTTGTAGATGGCACACACTGCAGCCACGGTATGCCGGTGGTGGAGGGAGTGAATGTTTAAGGTGGTGGATGGGATGCCAATCAAGCGTGCTGCTTTGTCCTGGATGATGTCGAGCTTCTTGAGTGTTGTTGGAGCTGCACTCATCCAAGCAAGTGGAGAGTATTCCTCACACTCTTTACTTGTGCCTTGTAGATGGTGGAAAGGCTTTGGGGAGTCAGGAGGTGAGACACTCGCAGCAGAATACCTAACCTCTGACCTGCTCTTGTTGCTACAGTATTTATGTGGCTGGTCCAGTTAAGTTTCTGGTCAATGGTGACCCCCAGGATGTTGATGGTGGGGGATTCGGCGATGGTAATACCGTTGAATGTCAAGGGGAGGTGGTTAGACTCTCGCTTGTTGGAGATAGTCATTGCCTGGCACTTCTGTAGCACGAATGTTATCAATTATAACATTCATTTTAATATGTTCAACATTATTGTGCAAAGTGTAATGGTACAAAGGAACCAAAAATGTACATGTTAAGGACTCTGCTGTTTCTGGGACTTTCGATGGGCTTGCTGAAGTGTAGAATCTCCCCACCCCTTACAAAGCAATTGGCAAATGTCAGCAGGGGGTGGAGCTGGGGAGTGGCCTGAACCCACAAAATGTTATTTTTTTAAATAAAAATTCTCAAAAGGGACAAGGCTGGGCAGCCCCCTCCTCCCCCCACCCAGAAGGGTAGGTGCCCAGATTTCCAGCTGCATGGGTTAAGTGGCACCAGAGATGCACCCATAGTGCCACTTTGCCTGCTTGCCCTATGCAAATTAGATGACCTTCTACTGACCTCACAAACTGCAGCAGGATCAGCCGCGCAGGGCACCATCGGGACTGTGTCCTAAGGAATTTCAGGACCAAAATGTATCGAGAACATTGATGACATGTGGATAGATGCATGGCAGACAGATAGAAGAATTTGCTGCAGTAATGTATAAAACATTTATGGTTGGGGAAAAATCTGATAATAGGCCGTGCCTTCGAACACAAGCGCTGATCTTGAGTTTAGGACTGAACACGTCAAAGTCCTTCAATGATCTGTTCAAAGTCCCAACTTGCATGTCAAGGCAGTCATTTAAAAAAAAATATTGGGCTGAATTTTCAGTGATGGGAGCGGGCGCGATCAGTGGTGGGTCGGGTGGGAAAGTTGTTTTTTTTTGACAGCGGGTCAGGAACCCACTATCATCTCGCTCTCACGCGCCTTTCCCACAGGCGCGTCCGTCAGCGTAGAGCTGACCCGATCGCCAGCGGCAGGGGACCCAACTGAAATCATTGAGAGGTACTTTACAGGCACTTAAGAGCCTTATTCCCCCTACTTGTTAAATTTCCCTGCATGGCCACAGGATTCACACAGCTCAGGAACCAGGTCCGTCACCCTGAGGCGTGAGTTCCGTGGCCACTGCTCCAGCTGATTACTTGACAGCCTGGAAAACAAACCAAAATAAAAACATGTTGATTACATCAGCTAACAGATTGATGGAGATTCTGTTCCACTTTAAAAGCTACTGGTAAATGTTAATTTTTCACTGGCCACTCTCAGCTGTTGCCTTCCAACTGAACAGTAATTGCAGTGAATTGATCTGCACTATAAAAATGACATAGTCTATTATAAAAAATGTAATAGCAGAGCACTTGGAAAACAGTGACAGGATCGGACAAAGTCAACATGGATTTACAAAAGGTAAATCGTGCTTGACTAATCTATTGGAATTTTTTGAGGATGTAACTGGTAGAATAGATAAGGGAGAACTAGTGGATGTGGTGTATTTGGACTTTCAGAAGGCTTTCGATAAGGTCCCGCATAAGAGATTAGCGTGCAAAGTTAAAGCACATGGGATTGGGGGTAAGGTACTGACTTGGATAGAGAACTGGTTGGCAGACAGGAAGCAAAGAGTTGGAATAAACGGGTCTTTTTCCGAATGGCAGGCAGTGACTAGTGGGGTACCGCAGGAATCAGTGCTAGGACCCCAGCTATTCACAATATATATTAATGATCGAGACGAGGGAACTAGATGTAATATCTCCAAGTTTGCAGATGACACAAAGCTGGGTGGGCGTGTGTGCTGCGAGGAGGATGCCGAGAAACTCCAGTATGATTTGGACATGTTGGATGATATGGCAGATGCAGTATAATGTGGATAAATGCGAGGTTATCCACTTTGGTGGCAAAAACAGGAAGGCAGATTATTATCTGAACGGCAATAGATTGGGAGAAGGGGAAGTGCAACGAGACCTGGGTGTCCTTGTGCACCAGTCGCTGAAGGTAAGCATGCAAGTGCAGCAGGCGGTTAAGAAGGCAAATGGTATGTTGGCCTTCATAGCGAGAGGATTCGAGTACAGGAGCAAGGATGTCTTGCTGCAGTTGTACAGGGCCTTGGTGAGACCACACATTGAGTATTGTGTGCAGTTTTGGTCGCCTTATCTGAGGAAGGATGTTCTTGCCATGGAGGGAGTGCAGCGAAGATTCACCAGACTGATACCTGGGATGGCAGGAATGACGTATGAGGAGAGACTGGGTCGATTGGGCTCATATTCACTGGAGTTTAGAAGAATGAGAGGGATCGCATTGAAACTTATAAAATTCTAACAGAACTAGACAGACTAGATGCAGGAAGGATGTTCCCGATGGCAGGGGAGTCCAGAACCAGGGGTCACAGTCTAAGGATAAGGGGTATGCCATTTACGACAGAGATGAGGAGGAATTTCTTCACCCAGAGTGGTGAACCTGTGGAATTCACTACCACAAAAGGCAGTTGAGGCCAACTTATTAAATATATTCAAGAAGGAGTTAGATATATTTCTTAAGGCTAAAGGGATCAAGGGATATGGGGAGAAAGGAGGGACAGGGTACTGAATTTGGATGATCAGCCATGATCTCATTAAATGGCGGAGCAGGCTCGACGGGCTGAATGGCCTACTCCTGCTACTATCTTCTATGTTTCTATGTTTAAATACATTTTTGTGTTGTTTCTGGTCAGGTTTTTCTCACAGTATACTGTGATTGTCCAGTTACACATTAAATTAGGTCATCACTGTAACAATTTAATTCTCATCACTCATTCCAGTGGTTCAATTTGCTTTCAGTCCCTGAATATGACTAATTTAATTTTTCAGTCTGAGACTTTGGTGGTGAATTTCTGCGGAGGCTCTCTCACTTGTCCATTATTAACTTCAAAGGAAGTGCTGCAGAAATCCCAGAAACACATGGTAAGCACCACTTACACTGTTTGTCAGGGATTCCGCAGCTCTTCCGCTGAACTTGCATAAGACTGAAAATCCACCCCTTTACAATTACATTTAAAATGTGCTTAATTTTATGTATTACCTACACACACACACACATCTTTTATTTGTACCAGTTACTGATACAAAAGTCTATAGAATTGTGATTAAAGCGCCAATAACTTCACAATTAATGTACAGGAAACTCTCTTTTAACCGTGAAATAAAGAATAGATTTGCCTTCCAAAACTAGGCTTTATTAACTTTAAAATCTGCAGCACATCTTTCCACATCCAGTCCCAACCAAAGCTGGAAAAGAACTGAATTTAAGGTGGCCACCACTCATCATGTGACATCAACTACCAATGAGATTACAACATATATCCCAAGGCAGTTAACAAACAACCAATCACAATACTTGTACTAAACAAGGAATAATCACCACAAACCGGCACCTAAATATCCGGAAATCTCTCTACCGGCAAAATTCAGGAGTAGGTTCAGGTAAGTTTTACTGTATATTAGTGGCTGTGTAACTGGGGTTCCTGGATCTGTGGCAGTGTAACCGGGGTTCTGGCACCTGTGGCTGTGTAACAGGGACTCCTGGATCTGTGACCGTGTAACCGGGGCTCCTGCACCTGTGGCCGTGTACGGGGCTCTCATACCTTGGTAAGTATACCTCTCTGTAATCTGGACTTTTTGATCAACCGGCACCACGCCGGTCCCGTCGGTGCCAGATAAAAGAGAGTTTCCTGTACTTTTTAAATTATGTTCTTGATCATATTTGTAGATGGAGTCATATTACTTAATGATAATTTTATTTAAATTTTCATTGTCGCTCATATATAACTTTTATTATATGATTGTACAGTAAAGATTCAACACCCACTTTGTTAGATTGAACTTAAAATTTAATGTGGCCAGGTTCCCTTTAAGTATCCCGACTTAAAACGCGTCATGAGTGACATCACCAGACCCACTCCATCTCATTGGGCTGGGTAACACGCTGGGCGGGCTTAATAGGCCCCATTAAGGTAAGTTAATTCTGTACAGCGGGATGGAGCCAGCAGCGGGGTCGCGACCCGCCACGGACACCAGCCGCACCGGACCCGCCCAGGTAAGGAAAATTCCGGACTGCTGCCGTTTTAGATCACAGGACCCAACGATATTTGAAAATACAAGTTTACGGGTCATATTTTAGTTTATTTAGTGTTGAGCACACATGGCACTTACCCCTACATCAACTCACTACTTTCCCCCTCCCCCACCAATATTAATATTCACAATGCTTCTTTGAGAATCCCTGTATCCATCCATTTTAATTGAGCAGATATACTGGCCTGACACACAGCAAGAGGATTCCGTTGCAGCAGATCTACTCCACAGCATTAAAACCAATCGGATTGCAATGTTTACAGTCTGTACTCAAGCTATTATTTGTATTTCTGCTGAGCATTTACTAAAACATAGCAAATACTCGAGGAATAAATCCTCTGAGTACGATCTATGAACAAACAGTGACAATTACAATCAGTTTCAAATGCTGTTGAACAAAAACTGATGATGGGGTTATATTTCAATCCCTATACTATCTCCCACACTAGAAGGTAGACATTCCTCTAAAGAGGCTTAAAAAATAATAAGGTCGTGAACTCACCGGCTTCCCGCCTAGCTAGTCTGCATGCAAGTTTCCGGATCTAGCTATCTACCTGCAGTGCTCTCTGTTCCACAGCATGTGTGATAGTTTCACTTAACTGGGATTTTTTTTTATTAAAATAAGGGCTTAATGAGCCAGTTTGTAATTTCCATGTTTCATTTCTACCCAGCTGGCCTATTTCTAAAATCTGTGAATCCCTCACTTTCAAAGCTGTCTTCATTTAATCCCCCAGCAAGTTCGAGCCAGATTGGAGCCTAAGGCTTTAAGTGTCAGCTTGGGTCAATGGCAGCCTTTGAGTCAGAAGGTCCACATGGAACACATAATCTAGGGCTGACATTTCAGTGTAGCACTGATGGCGCGCTGCATTTTCGGAGCTGCCATCTTTCAGTTGAGACTTAAATGAAAACCGTCTGCTTGCTCAGTCGATTGTAAAAAAAAAACCTACGTCACTATTTGAAGTAATATCCTGGCCAACATTCCAACCTCAACAAACACCAACAACAGATTATTCCTTCATTTGCTGTATGTGGAACGTTGTGTGCAAATTGGCAGCTACATTTTCATACTTAATTTTTTTTTAAATACAGTTACTGTTATTAAGTGGTTGTAAGGTATTACTGGTGTGCATGATGCTGCTAAGATAGTAGTTTTCTTTTATAAGCAGTACCTGAAAAGTTTGAATTTCTAGGCTCTACAACTGAGAAAGAAAGCCAGTGCCTGTAGTCAGCAGATTTCCCCCTCCTCCGCTGTCATCATTACTTCCTCCTCCTCACGTGTGCACTACCTAAATCCTCTGGGGCGCATGTCGCTTGTGAAGGTAGTGATAATAAAGGGAGCTGTGAGGTGTTGACTTGTTTTGGGTCACTTGCAGTGCTGGCTGGCTGTTACTCTTCCTGGCCTACACAAACAGACATACGTTCCATTTTAGCCACAAGAGACCCCTTTAAATAGTGTTTGCATGACAATATACCATGCATGGTGACTTTCTGTATGAGTGTATGTCTTTGTGAGACTGAAAAAGTAGGAGAAGAAATAATAGCATGAAAAAGGCGGTATTGGCCCCGAGGTTGGGGGAGACCTCTGGCTTCCACCTATGCTCTTAAAGCCAATAATGTTCAGCATGGCTTCTGCAAATCTATCAAGGTCTTGACATTGCAGTGCCCTTCTTCCAGGCAAGTCTGCTACCTCTTGTTACGAGCCCTTGGCCTGCAAGCAGAATAGTAGTCTAGAGATACAGCAAGTTTCAAGAGACATCCAAGTACCATGCTGCAGGCCACTGTGTGAATGGAATGCATCATACAGCAATGTGTGTTAGATTTGATGTTTGAAGCCTCTTTAATCTTAAGCGAGACAAGAGTTTCAGTTGTGAGTTGCTACTTGAATTTGTGCCCTGCTGTAGTATGTCTGTGCATGGTAAGCATTCAAAGAGCTGTAAGACTGTCTGAGCTTTGCATGGGGAAGTAATAACTATGAGGAAACACACTGTTGCAAACATACCTGGGGCAGCTAATTATTAAAAGAAACTACTAGATAACTTGGCAGTTTTCCTGAGGTCTGCCATCTTCTCTCTCATTAGCAACCTTTAAGTTCTTCTGAGTGCTGCACAGAGAATTCACCCTACCCATTGGGCCAGAAATTCCAGGCCAGAAGCGTGAGTACGGTCGGGTTACTCACGCATCTGGCCGTTGGAAATGCCGGCGTTCAGCAGGAACAGCGCATGCGGGGAACGCCGGCATTTCCAGACCCGAGGTCTATTCACAGCGCGTGCGACTGCACAGGCAGCGCTTGCGCAGTGAACTTTGTAGATTTCACTGATGGATTCAGTGAGGGTAAGTCCCTAGAACTTACACTTGAAAAAAGCAAGTGTAAAGTTGTTCATTGGCTGGGGAAGGAGATATATTTTATGGAGGAGCTTATGAAATGCAATATTTAGGTTTGGGAAAGGGAGGGAAGTTATTTTAAGAAATTTTAAGTAAGTTTTAAACTGTAATTTTTTTTTTTTTTTTTAATAAACGGGTTTTCAGAACGGTAGGTAGAAGGAGCAATTGTGGCTGTATGAATGGAATGTGAGAATGAGTTATGTATGTATGTCCACATATATTCCTTTACGTATATGTATGTATGTTTTATATTCCTTTACTAATGTGTATGAATGTATATTTTTAATCATGATTTTCCAATAAGTTACTTTCTCTGAAAGTCATAATTAAATAATACATTCATACACATAAGTAAAGGAATATATACATAACACGCAAAGGAATATATACAGACATACATACTTTCAGAAGCTCCACGATAAGAAATATCTTCCTCCGCAGCCTCTGGAGCAACTGTACCCATGCTTTTTTCATGTGTAAGTTGTAATGACTGGACCTCACTGAAAGCATTAATGAAAGCGGCGAATTATACTGCGCACGCGCTGCCTGTGCAGTCGCACATGTTCTGCCTCTGAACCCCTTCGTTCAGAGGACAGGAAATGCCGGTTTTCCCCACATGCACTGTGCATGCTGAAAACCGGCATTTCATCCGGCCAGATGCGTAAGTACCCCGACCGTACTAGCGCATTTGGAAGGGAATTACTGGGCCAACATTTTACATGTCAATAAAATAAAAAATTTAACAATTGCACGACTTGCCCCCTCGCATCTGCGACTGAGGGTCCAAGGAGGTGCATTGCGCAAGAGGTCATCATCGTACGTATCCTCACACTGTTCCCTTTGGGGAACTGTATGAAGTGGTGGAAGGATTTATGGCCGTGATTAAAGCTCATTCCGTGACCGTAACCATCTTTGAACCAGCCATTAGGGTGGTTAGTCCTATGGCGGGAGGGTTTTACGGGCTCCCACAACCCATCTGAGGGGGGGGGGGCCACCAACACCCACGGACACAAGTATCCCGCTGGATGTCCACCCAGAATTTAAAGTTGGAGCTCCGACTCCACTTGCCGGGACTGTCTGGAGTGGGGTTCAAAACCCTACTCCTTCTGGCCCAGCGGCGGGGATGCTTACTGCTACGCAAAAGGCCCACTCCGCACAAAAGGTGACACCCATACGTTTCCTGCGCCTTTTCCCTCCCCGTGACTGGAGCCCTATGCTGCCATTTCACGTTGCTAATCGGATTGGGCCTTTGTCATAGCGGTAGGATCCCCGCCGCTGGGCTAGATCAGGGTAGGGTTTCGAACCCCGCTCCAGACAGTCCCGGCAAGTGGAGTCGGAGCTCCGGCTCTAAATTCTGGGTTGACATCCAGTGGGATATTTGCGTCCGTGGGTGTGGGTGGCCCCCCCTCCTTCTATAGCTTGTGGGAGCCCGTAAAACCCTCCCGCCATAGGACTAACCGCCCTAATGGCTGGTTCAAAGATGGTTACGGTCACGGAATGAGCGTTAATCACGGACATAAATCATTCCACCACTTCATACAGTTCCCCAAAGGGAACAGTGTGAAGACACGTATGACGACGACATTGCTAAATAAATAAATGGAATTTAAAAAATTCTTTTAGGGCTTTTAAAAGTCTTTAAATTGCTTTAATTCTCTTTAAAACTACTTCAGATTACTCAAAATAATGTAAACATTTTAAAAAGTTTATAAAAGTTACCAAAATCTTCAAAAAACTTCCAAAAACCTATTTAAACTGCTGCTTTGCATGTAAAAATCCTTAGCAGCTTGACAGAAACATTGGGGGCGTGTCCAGTGAAACTGAGACCTCAAGGGGCGTGTCTCACTTGCACTGCACGCTCCTGGCTTCGCGCTGGCTGCACTCCTGGGCGGCGTGACGTCATACGCTGCCCGGGAATGTGCTTTCTATTTCTGCAAGTTCAGGCGTCCCAGAAGCTGATCGGCACGAGCGCGGGGTAAGTGCAAATACGGGGCTTGCACGCGCTGCAAGCCCCGTTCTGGAATTTCTGGGCCATTATCTCTTTCCAGGCATTGTGTATGACTCTTTTATGGGGTGACTGCACTAGAGTGTCAAACAGGGCAGCCTTCCTTTGCTTTACTTCAAGTACCATTATTTTATGGGCTTTATTACTTAGTACAGGAGCGAGTTGTTTGGAAGTCACCATTTAACTGCAGTCTTTATCTTCAGTCACCTAAGCTGGGTCAAAATCCTGGAACTCCCTCCCTAACAGCACTGTGGGAGTACCTTCGCCACAGGGACTGCGCAGCGGTTCAAGGCGGCGGCTCACCACCACCTTCTCAAGGGCAATTAGGGATGGGCAATAAATGCTGGTCTTGCCAGTGACAGCCACATCCCAAGAACGAATATGAAAAAGCAGCCTGTTCAGTCCAAAACAAAGCCCTCTTACTCGCTGCTGCAGTGCTGCAAAATTACTGACAGCTATGCAAGTGCTCACTCAGGCAACCCACTGTGGAGGCAGAAACTCACCATGTACAAGAAACACATGTAAATCATTCATTTAGCCAGGAACTCCCACATTACATAACAACTTGCATTTGTATAGCGTCTTTAATGTAGTTAAAAACTTCCCAAGGAGCTTCACAGGAGCATAATCAGACAACATTTGACACTGAGCCACAGAGAGACAATGGCCCAGAAATTCAGGTCGGGGGCTTCCCGCGGGTGCAAGCCCCCAACCTACACTTACCTAGCACGCCGGCAGTTGAGCTCTGGGCCTGCGTAGAATTCCTCTCCGGGGCCTGGCCCAGAGGCCGGCGCGCTGTGCTGGCATGTCCCAGGGGCGTAGTTAGTGCGATGCGTCCCCTGGGATCACGTGAGCCATGGGCAGCCAATCGGAGGAGGGAAAAGCCCATTCATAAGATTGACAGAAAGACCTGTCAAAACGTATGAATGCTGAGGGCCCAAAACAGTAGTTAACCTTCAAATAATTTTTTTTTTAAATCACACTTTTTAAATAAACTATAAATTACATTAAATAACTATTTTAAACAATTTAAATTTTTGAAAAAAATAATTTTATAAAAAAACGGGGCTAAAAATAAACTTACTTTGCTTTAAAGTATTTAAAAATAATAAACCTGTGGAAAAAATGTTTTAATTTTAATTAATTGACGACTTACCTTTTAAAATGCAGGCCTTACGCCTGCTTTTTACATTTCTAAAATCTAAAGACTTACATTTTTTTTTTTTTAAAAACAGGTTTTTCCGTGAGGGTAAGTTCAAAGCGCACGCGCAGACTCCCGCGCACACGCGTTCGACCTCTGAACCCCTTCGTTCACAGGATCGGCAGTGCCGGTTTCCCGTGCATGCGTAGTGCATGCAAGAAACCGGCACTTCCATCGGGTCCACGCATGAGTACCCCGCGCATACTCACGCGTTGGGACCCGAATTTCTGGGCCATTAGCACAGTTGACAAAAAGCTTGGTCAAAGATGCAGGTTTTAAGGAGCGACTTACAGGAGAAGAGAGTTAGAGAGACGGAGAGGTTTAGGGAGGGAATCCCAGAGCTTAGGGCCTAGGCAGCTAAAGGTATGGCTGCCAATGGTGGACCGATGAAACTCGGGGATGTGCAAGGCATTGGAGGAGCGCAGAGATCT
Organism: Somniosus microcephalus; assembly: GCF_052327205.1. Classification (NCBI taxonomy): domain Eukaryota; kingdom Metazoa; phylum Chordata; class Chondrichthyes; order Squaliformes; family Somniosidae; genus Somniosus; species Somniosus microcephalus. The sequence continues at coordinate 29,837,705 of NC_140994.1, forward strand.
TGGAGGGTTGTAGGGCTGGAGAAGGTTACAGAGTTGGCAAGGGACGAGGCCATGGAGGGATTTGAACACAAGGATGAGAATTTTAAAATCAAGGAGTAAGTCAGCGAGAACAGGGGTGAGCACTGAGCAACAGGAATTTTTACCCTTAGATGTTTGTCTTTGAGTTTGGAAGTCAACATGTGATTGAACTGCAGCAATATATTTCAAATGCTGAAGTAGTTTGCTTCCAAACATTTTACGTTCCATGAGGGGAGATTATCTTGGGTCTGCACCCAGGAGCACTGAATCTCAGTGAATACTGAGCATTAAGGTAGGTCTGAGTGCAAGCCTGTAAAGGAACCTGCCTGATTTTCCTTCCATTTAAAATAATGGAGGAAAATAGTTTGGGTTCCTTTATAGACGAGGGTTCTGAGCTGCTCCATTTTCCAGGTGTGGCTGGGAACAGACCCAGGAAAATCTTCCCCTATTAAGTTTAATAATGTATTTATTTAAATAAAAAAATGTATCCACGTTGAGTGCACAAAGATTTCACGACAAGTACTTTTCTCTAATCACCAGTTCTCAGTTGCTAACAATGGAAGTTCTGACAGGACATAAAAACACAGGATGACTGTAGTTTTCACACCCTCTTGTTGTTTGTTTAGGGTGAGGGTTCATGGGTATAGCATTTAAGGTTAGCATTATTTAATTTGTCTTTAATAAAAATAAATCAAATAGACTGTGTAGGGATTTTGCCACTTTTTTTTCTAATTGTTAACAATGGGATTTATGACAGGTCAATAAATACAGGATAAAAATTAGTTTCCTCTTGTACTTTGTTTTTTAATGACAGAGTAAAACCAGTTTGTTAAGGGTTCTCACCAGATTAAAAACAAGCTAATGTAATGTAATTGTTCATAAAAGATGGCAAAATAGACACAGTCAACTGCAGACTTTTTAGTCCCAAGTCAATACTGGTTAAAATAATGGAACCAATTATTAGGAGCAAATTTGAGGAATACCTGCAATATAAGGGGTGATTTTACACTTATCCGCATGGAGCGAGCTGTGAAAAACACCGTAGCGGACTTATCGCCGAGTTCCCTCCGGCCACAATTTTAACCGCACAGTTTTTAGAAAATCGGCCAAGGTGCCCACCAGGTGCCCTCATGAATATATGCAAATCAGAGGCCTACGATGTAATCAGGACCCCCACGGGATATCAGGAAAATCCAGTTTAGCACCCCACCCACCAGTAACACCTGGTTTCTCAGAGCCACTGAAACAGTACCATTATGCTGCATGGATTGCCAGGAGGGTTTCCAGCTTCTTTGATATTTTCTGCCTTACTTACTCTCAGTAAGCCCCATCTGCTCATCATGGGTGCGATTATTGCCAGCTGGAGGAAGAGCAGCAGCAGCAGCTGTCGCCCCAGCAACCAGCACGAGCAGCAGCTGGGCCTATTAGAAGACAGCTGGTGAGGGGGCTGCTCGTAGGTGGCCCTACCCAGCACACAGGGTGTACAAGCAAAGAGTCCGTTTCTTGGATCTATCTGAAGAGCAGTGCTTCAAGAGGCTGCGCTTCTCCAGGTAGGATGCTCGGACCCCTGCAGCTTCCAACAACAGGACCGACTCCTGCTGGATCAGGGCCAAGCTTTGCCAATGGCTCTCAAAATCTCCACCGCCCTTAACTTCTTTGCCACTGGCTCCATCCAGTCGACTACAGGGGTTATCTCCCACATCTCACAGCCTGCAGTACACAGCTGCATTAAGTAGGTCACAAATCCCCTGATCACCAGAACATGACCTTTCCCATTGACTTCAACAATCAATAAGAGCGATCTTGGGGATTTGCAGCAGTAACTGGATCCCTCATGTCCAGGCTCTCAGTGACTGCACACATGTTGTGATCAGGGCACCAGAACACTAGCCAGCAGCATGTGACTAAGAAGGGCTACCAACAACAACTTGCATTTATATTGCGCCTTTAACATAGTAAACCGTCCAAGAGATCCTATGGCACTATTTAGAACAAGAGCAGGGGTGTCCTGGCCAATATTTATCCCTCAATCAATATCACAAAAAAACATTATCTGGTCATTATCACATTGCTGTTTGTGTGAGCTTGCTGTGTGAAATTGGCTGCCGCGTTTCCTACATTATAACAGTGACTACACTTCAAAAAGTACTTCATTGGCTGTAAAGTGCTTTGGGACGTCCAGTGGTCGTGAGAGATGCTATATCAATGCAAGTCTTTCTTTTAAAGTAATGTCCAGCTAGTTTCCGATCGTAGAAACAGGATCATGAAAGTTTGTTGATGTGGCAGCTGTCACATTGCTTTTATCATGTGACACCTAACCATCCTCGCAATATTCGTGACAGGATAGCGGCTGGAGGACAAAGGATACCCCTAAACACGCAACTCATGACACCCCTTCGTAACCTCATCATGCCTGAGCAAGGCCGGTATAATCAAAGATATGGAACGACCAGGATGATTATTGAGCACAGTTTAGGGCTGCTGAAGCAGAGGTTCAGGTGTCTGGACAGGTCTGCGAGTTCCCGACAATATGCCCCACAAAGACATCCTGCATTATAATAGTGTGCTGCATCCTGCACAACCTTGTCATAAAGAGTGGCCTCCAGTGGAAGGACATAGAGCAACTGCAGCAATCCTCATCGGACGACGATGACCACGGTGAAGGTGAGGAAGTAGAAAAAGGAGGGTCACCTTGACACCTTGCAGCAAGAGATGCGAAGGATGACTTAATTGCTCAGTGATTCCGGTGACCTGCTCATTCCCCTGTCCTGCAAACTTACAAAGCGCTCCTTTGCATTAACAGTCCTTGTTACATCCTTCATCAATTCCCTTAATCCTGCATTAAAGAACATTGAAACTATTTAGACAACCTCTATATTAATGACATTCTGACAATACAGACTCAGAAGCTGCTACAAAACCACACCGTAGACCAAAGTGCCAAATGTGATAAAGGAAATGGATTTAATTCCCAACACAGCTATTGCCTTCAATTAATTTCACACCCAAGTATCAGCCCATGACAACTTTCTTAAAAGAAGCTTTTCTAAGTCTACTTCTCCTGCAAGGTGCTCTCCTCGTGGCCTCAGCAAAGCTGGTGTAAGGCCACTGTTGTTCATGCTGGGACCCTCGAGATGCTCGCGGCCAATGAGTGCTGCACCTCAGCTGATGCCAAGGAAGTCCGGCCTAGCTGACTTGCTGGCACCATGGCGAGTACTAGTTGAGGGGATGGCAAATGAACAGACATGCTGACACCCTGAGAGAGGGCACCACATACTGCCAAGGTGAACACATGTCTCTCCAAGGTGGAGCCCAGAACCTGCATGACAGCCATTTGTGCTTCCACTAAAGTTGAAAAGGCTGGTGACAATGACTCCTTTTGTGAGGGCCCAGCTGTAGCTTTCCTGGAGGTGACCATACTCTCCAAGATAGACTACAGATCACTGATGCCATGTGAGATGACAACCCACAGAATGCAAGCCATGGTGCTGAAACTCCTTGGCAGGCCTCCTAATACCTGGTATAACTACTTGAGAGCCAAGCAATTTTCTATTCATGGCTGGGCCCCTGAATTTCTTATCTCTGTCCTGCTGAGCAGACCTTGGAAAGGACCTCACCCTCTGGTGAACCCTCTCCTGGGTTATCCCTGCCATCAGTACCTGCTGCTCGCTCTTGCTGGGTGTTTCACCACATGCAGACCCTTCTGGCTCACATCTAACCTATGTGGACTGAAATAGGCTGAGCTGATACTTGGGAGGGATGGAGCACATGACGGTGCTCTTGTTGCTGAGAAGGACCTAGCGGAAAGAGAAATAAGATAAGATTTGGATGGCACAGAGAGGCTGGACAGTAGCAGGTGACAAGTCTTTAGAATGCAGCTACAAGTTGTGAAGCTAGCTGAATATTTGCCGAGGTGAATGAAGGATTACAAGTAATGTGCAGACATGCTGCTCAAATAAGCCGCCAGCCTCGCCTTCCTTGATGCTCACGGCTTTACCCAGGCCACTAATCTCCAGGGCTTCCTGCTCTATTTGGGTGAGGAGTATAATGTTACGTGCAGTTTTGTCCTGTAAAGAAAGAGTGAGACTGACTGATGAAAAGGTAAGTGGAAACAGGTCCTGGGAGTAATGCTGCTGGCTCTGGTCCTCTCAGCCACCTCTGTCTAAGCCTGCTAGAAACTCGCCCTGGTGTTGCTCCTATGATTTTTTTTTAAATTCGATTATGGGATGAGTGCTGGGGAACAATACTTCTGCCCTTGAGTTGAGTTCTTCCACCAAGAACTCCAGCGAGGCATCAGATAACCTCAATGCAAGTAGTCAAATTTGCAGACAATACTAAACTTGGCATCAAGGCAGCATTTGACCAAGTGTGGTATCAAGGAGCCGTAGTAAAATTGAAATCAATGGGAATCAGGGGGGAAACCTCTCCACTGGCTGGAGTCATACCTAGCACAAAGGAAGATGGTTGTAGTTATTGGAGGTCAATCATCACAGCCCCAGGACATCGCTTCAGAAGTTCCTCAGGGCAGTGTCATAGACCTAACCATTTTCAGCTGCTTCATCAATGACCTTCCCTCCATCATAATGTCAGAAGTGTGGATGTTCGCTGATAATTGCAGTGTTCAGTTCCATTTGCAACTCCTCAGATAATGAAGCAGTCCATGCACGCATGCAGCAAAACCTAGAGACATTCAGGCTTGGGCTGATAAGTGGCAAGTAACATTTGCGCCACACAAGTGCCAGGCAATGACTATCTCCAACAAACGAGTCTAACCACCGCCCCTTGACATTCAACGGCATTATCATCGCCGAATCCCCCACCAACATCCACATGCTGGAGGTCACCAATGACCAGAACCTTAACTGGACCAGCCACAAAAACACTGTGCCAACAAGTAGGTCAGAGGCTGAGTATTCTGTGGCGAGTGTCTCACCAAAGCCTTTCCACCATCTACAAGGCACAATTCAGGAGTGTGATGGAATACTCTCTACTTGCCTGGGCGAGTGCAGCTCCAACAACACTCAAGAAGCGCGACACCATCCAGGACAAAGCAGCCCGCTTGACTGGCACCCCATCCACTGCCTTAAACATTCACTCCCTCCACCAGCGGTGCACTGTGGCTGCAGTGTGTACCATCTACAAGATGCACTGCAGAAACTCGCCAAGGCTTCTTTGACAGCACCTCCCAAACCTGTGACCTCTTCCACCTAGAAGAACAAGGGCAGCAGGCGCATGGGAACAACATCACCTGCAAGTTCCCCTCCAAGTTACAAACCATCCTGACTTGGAAATATATCGCCGTTCCTTCATCGTTGCTGGGTCAAAATCCTGGAACTCCCTCCCTAACAGCACTAAGGAGTACCTTCACTACACGGACTACAGCAATTCAAGAAGGCGGCTCACCACCACCTTCTCAAGTGCAATTAGGGATGGGCAATAAATGCTGGCCTTGCCAGCGATGTCCACATCCCAGGAACGAATAAAAATAAAGTGGGGAAGAGGTCAGTTAGTCTGATGAGACAGCTAAAGACCCCAGCTAGATAAAATTAATTAAGTGGGCATAATTGTGGCAGATGAAATTTAACACAGATAAGCAAAATGTCCACATTAGAAGAAAAAATGGATGACATACATCAAAATAACTGAGGGTGAAGGTGAAACAGATGTAAAGGGGTTAATAGACACAGCACTTAATATGTCCAGTCATTCTGCAATCAACAAAACAAATAGAATGAAGAACGATGAATTATATTGCTAAATCAATAGAGTACAAGGCAGAAGGCTTCATTCCAAAACTGTACAGTGCTCTGGTCAGCCTGAGTACTGCATCCAATATTAGTTAGTCAGACACAAAGGAAATGTGCAACAACTTGCATTTATATAGCGTCTTTAATGTAGTAAAACATTTCAAGAAGCAACAGTCAGAGCAAAGCAGAGCGAGCCATGAGTCTGATCCCAGTGGATTGTTATGAAAAAAGACTGGAGAAGCAAGTACTTTACAACTTTGAACGTTGAGAGGGAATCTCACAGATTTTTATGCAAGACAGTAAATGGCATAAAAAACTAGCTAAATTAAACTATGACTCTCGGACAAGACAGCACAATTTCAAATTGGCAAAAATAAATTTGAGATTAATGTCAGGAAGTTCTTCACACTGAGTGAACAACACTTAGAATGTCATTCTGGGTAAAGCACTGGAGCCAAAATTCCTGGAATCACATGACAAATTCTATTTATATAGTGCGTTTAATGTAGCAAGGCATCCCAAATTGCTTTACAGTTGTGGTCAGATTTGAGCAGGAATAGGAAGGAAGTTCAAGAAGGTGGACAAAGTTGTGGCTAAAGTGTAGAATTTAAGGAGTATTTGAAGGTCAGGATACATGTAGGAATGTGGAGGGGTTTAAGGAGATGACTCCAGAAAGTGTCTTGGCAAGCTGGCTGAAGGGTGGGTCACAATGGCAGAGGGGAGGGAAGGGGAAATACAGAAAACCAGGGTTGGAAGAACAGAGGCTGTGAGCAAGGAGGTCATGCTGGAGGCAATTGCCGAGGCTGGCAATTGCAAAGCCATGGAAGGATAAGACTTTTGAAGGTAATACCCAGAGGAACAGGGAACTGATAAAGAGGTTGGCAAGGACAGGGAGAGGAGGTGACTAAGACTGTGTGGGATAGGAAGAGTTTTGGAAAAAAAATAGGAGATTATTTAAGGTGGAGTTTAAGAAACCAGGATGCAGAGCATTGGAAAAAAATCAAGTTTGGATGTGACAAGGCAGTACCGTTTCAGCAATGGTTGGTGGGGGGTGCCAGTTTCAGTATTAGTGGAGGAGGGGGAAACAGACGATAGTAAGTGGAAGCAGTACTTAGATAGTTGGAAGCTGTGAAGTTGATGCCCACTTGCTCCGGAAGGATGAGCAATGGTGAGCCTTCCTCATCAGCATACATCTTGTGATGCAGAGTAGAACAGACAGCCTGTCCACGTTTTTTGAAGGAACACCAAACCAATTAGTTATAAGGATGAGCATTTAGGATACTTTTACATTTAGAGCCCAGCTATTTAGATTAGTCAAATCTGAGGTTTGGAAATCACGTCAGAATACAAAAAGGGAAAACATTCATCGACCACTCGACAAATCAAATAAATGACATCTCCCATTGTGATTAAAGAGATCTATGTGCATCCTCTATTGAACCGCAAAAGAGGTGGGCCAATGGAAAGTAATGAACACACATAATCACTGGGCCTTTAGTGAATTAGGTACATAACCATTAGACCAGCACAGAATTGATACATAAACATTTGAACCAGGAACACATGAAAAGTAAAGGCTATTGTTATATGCAAAAACACTAGAATAAGATTGGAAATTTTTGAGATAGATATTGACTGAGCTGATCTCTGGGATGGGATACATGTAGGAAGGTGGAGGGGTTTAAGGAGATGACTCCAGAAAGTATCTAGGCAAGCTGGCTGAAAGATGGGCCACAATGGCAGAGGGGAGGGCAGGGAAAATCCAACAAACCTGAGTTGGAAAAATTATGGAGCTTTCAATGAATAGCAGGTCACGATTGAATAGTGTAAATGTGAGATTAAACAAATATTCTGGAGTTTTGTCTTTGAAGATCATGGAGTACATATATATATATATATATATATGCAGAACCTTCCCTCAGATAAATACAGTAGATGTGATAGATTGAATGTGGACTGTAGAAGGAACAGGTTTTATAGGCTGAACGGCCGTCTCTTATTTTATGATTCCTTATGTTCCTATTTCTAAGCTTCTCATGATGTGGAAAGATTAGTAAAGCTAGCAAATAATTTTCAGCTTTGGTAGGTCCTACTTTTAATAACCTGCTATCAGCATATAAATTTGCATTGCAAATTAGAATTTTTTTTTTCATGATAGCCTTATTTTTTCCACATTTATTTCATTAAGCTGGTTCTAAATATACATTTTAACTTTCAAAAGTTGCAGTCAAGGATTTGCAATCTGATTTTGCCAAACCACCAATCTGTGTATGTCCTAGCTGCACCTGCCAATACCTTGGCACAAGTGACTGCATGCATGTTAATTGAGCTTCATAGCGAGCAGTGCCAAAAAAAATGCTAGTTGTATCAAAATTCATTTGTATATGTGGAATAGTAGTATTAGTTAATTATACAATGTTACTTATATATTTTGCTTCCATAATTGTGCTCAGTTGCGTCACTGCTCCTTTGATTCAAGCTGAATAACTAAGTTGGAGTTGCTTAATTTCATAGTATGTCAATATATTGGACAACAAACATATTTAAGAATCTAAATTGGTCTGCAATGAGCCAATTTACATTCCGTGAGAAATACTGCACCCAAAGTTCGACCAAACTTTGGATTAAGATGCTCCATCCTATTTTGAAAGGTGGGAGAACTTTTCACTGCTGGCCTTTTGTCATGTTCTGGCATCATGTCCTTTTTCTCTTTGTAATATTTGCTTTTTGTGGTGTGGGGAAGTCTGATCCCCTAGTGATCTAGTGAATCAATAGAGTTCTTTTCACATTCTGACTAAGGAGAAACAGGTGTGAATGAGTTATGACAGTCAAATGAGGGGAAGGGGATGGGAGGGATAAAATCTAAATCAAGCAATAAAACAGTGCATTCAACAAAGACTTGAAGAGTTTGTGAAACAAGGCACCAAATAGTACTTATGGTACTTTTTAGTTGACCAACTACACTAAGTAATAGTAGCTTTCAGGACCATGAAGGCTTCTCCTTCAAGTGGTAAAACATTCAGGGTTTTTGTGGATACATGCACCAAAGAGAAGTCACAACAGTCCATCGGGCTGGGCTGTTGGTTGCTCAAAATATCGGAATGCTTTAATCATCTTGAAAAGAAGTGTTTTTGTGGCCCCAAAAGATTATATTCAGTTACATTTATTAAGTTAGTCCAATAAAAGACATTGTATATTGTCTTGAATTTTGTTTCATTAGAAGTAGCATGACAGACCATCTATTTTGGAACAAAAGGAAGAATGTGATTAGTCATGGAGCTGAATGAATGCCGGGGTGAATGAAATAGAAAAATGATAACACAAAGGATGCTGCTGTACATTCGGATGATTCTCACGATCGTAGCTAAGGTCACAGAAGAACAAAGTCTTGTGTCAGTCCAACACAAAGGATGAAAACAAAGGGTAAGAGCAATATTATAGATACTCATCTTGCAACTTGAACATTAAATATTTGACTTAATGAGGGTGAGGAGCTATTTTACGTGACAGATAAACAGCTTGCCATATAGCTGGTTTTCAAAACTCAAGAGATAGATATGTGTACAATTTCTTGCATCACTGCTTGGATGTGAAGAACGATCTTTCTGAAAAACTGCAAAGAATGTAGCTATTACATCTCTGATTATAAGGTAAGGTGAGCATGCTGTTGAATGACTACTATTAGAGGTACTGATAAATGGAAAAGTAGTTAACATTTGTGTCTGATAAAATGGTTTTGAAAACAAAAACAAAAATCAATTGTTGGATGGAATGCCCCATTAACATGTCACTGTTCAATGGATAGTAAGGCAGTAATTATCATGGGTTCAGAGTATAGATCTGATTGAGCTGTAATGGCCACCACAGCCTAAATGCTGTGAGTGAGACACTGATATCTACAATAATATTCACCACTTCTTTACCTCTGGGCTTTATCCCTAAAGCCACATTGGAGATGAACATTACTTGTTTTGATCAAAATCTTTCTTCCCAACATGAGCACGTTCATTACGAAATTTATTTTAGTGGGTATTTCAGTAAACCGAACATAATGGGCCTGAATTTGCAGTCGGCGGCTTTCTGCGGGCGGATGCCTCCGACCAGCAAAAAATCTACAAATTTACCTGATGGTCCCGGAGGTTCGGACACTTGCACTCCTGGGCCTCTTCATGTAGGCCTGCGTAGAGGCCCACGTATCCCAGGGGCGCAGGCGGTTCGCAAACGCCCCAGGAATCACGTGGGCCGGCCCAAGCAATGAAAGAAAGGGATCCCCATTCATACTTATGAGGATTCCGTATGTATGGAACCTCCATAAGTATGAATGGGAATACCCCCAAAAAATACCTATACACTTCAAATAAATTTTAAAAAACCATCACATATTTAAAGTTAAGCAAAATGGCATTTCATTAAAAATTTAAAACAAAAATTTAATTTTTAGAAAAATAAATTTACATATTTTAAAGGGGCTAAAATAAACTTACCTTATTTCACAGGTTTTTAAATGTACAAATTATTGAAAAAAGATATTTTTCTGTGCTTTAAAAGCCAGACGTAAGAATTTCACGGGCATTCGCTGGGCAGAAGTTGGGCAAATCTCTGCCCGCAGAGGCTCTTTTCCCAGGGATGCGTGCGATCTATCAAGAAGATTCTTGACAGATCGCAAGTTCCAGGTTTTAGCGCATGCGCTTCGCATTCCTAAACCCGGAACTTGTGCAGCCCCTACGGGCGCCTGCGCACCTCGTACGCACCCATAGGGGCCGCAAATTACAGCCCATTATGGGAAAAAGAACACCATGACAGATCAACACTTGGTTTTCTGTCAGCACTTTTAGAAGCATGATATTTCATCTACCAAAATAATGTTCGACATATTTTCATTCCCGTGTCTTACCGTGGAATAATTTTTTTTTTAAATCAGCAAATGTTGCTCAACTTTTAGGCATTCATTTTGATCGTAACTTTTCTCTCAGAGACGAACCCAACACAAAAACCTTTTAGATATCCAAAATCAATAGAGAGCTTGCTGTTCTAATGCCTAAGGCAATATTGCATCTAATGGAAGTTATCTCCATGACCACTGCAGGATTCTGAAGAAGCAGTATCAGTGTCACGAAAGCTATCATTAATTTCATTCCACCAACCCTGATTCTCAGTGGATAGAATTTAAATGTCATGTAATAACTCTGAGCTCTCCTTTACACCAGAAACAATTTGAAGATTGCTTTCTTTTTCAAGATTTTTTTTCATTAGTGTGATCTATTTTTATGATCAATAGATCCTTCAAAAATATACTTTCATAGCCATGTTGAATGGAGGAAAAATTGCATCCCACCTTCAGCCCCAGACAGCAAGATTTCCAAACCTACTCAGAGTCTGTAGTTTTCCTATCCGTTTATAAGAATATACATATATGTTAAAGATTAACATCAAATAAGTCTTATTAGCTGAAAGGCAGGAAACTGAAGATATGCCTTTTAAACACAACACATTTCTTCACTGAACCATGTCTTTCACTGCTCATATCATGCTAAACAGCTAGGACTGACAACAAAGCACATAGTTCAGTGCAGGTCATCAGTTATTTATAATTCCTTCTACCTTGCCTTTTGAATACCACACAACAGATCCAAGTCCAGTATACTTAATGGTTTAAATGACTTAACATGCACTATTACAGAAATAAAAACATTAAATGCTGGAATTGCACAGCAGGCCTGTCAGATAAAAGATTGCGTGTTTACACAGAATTTTCTGTTCTTATATCAGCATGGGCAGGTTTTCTTTTTATCCATTACTACAGATTTGCCTTTCCTATAGGAAAGTGCAGAAAATTCAAATACCAGACCTAATTAATTCATAGAATCTACAGCACAGAAACAAGCTATTCGGCCTAACTGGTCTATGTTTTATAATCCACAAGAACCTCCTACTACACGGGCAGCACGGTGGCATAGTGGTTAGCACTGTTGCCTCACAGCGCCAGGGACCCGGGGTTCGAATCCGGCCTCGGGTGACTGTCTGTGTGGAGTTTGCACATTCTCCCCGTGTTTGCGTGGGTTTCCTCCGGGTGCTCCGGTTTCCTCCCACAGTCCAAAGATGTGCAGGTTAGGTTGATTGGCTATGATAAAATTGACCCTTAGTGTTAGGGGGATTAAATACGTGGGGTTACGGGGATAGGGTGGGATATGTGTTGGTGTAGGGGTTACGGGGATCGGGTGGGATATGTGTCGGTGCAGGCTCGATGGGCCGAAATGGCCTCTATCTGCACTGTGGGGTTTCTGTGATTTCTGTGATTCTGTGATACTCTAGTTACCTATTCCCCACCCTGCCCCCATATCCTCTATTCCTTTCTCCCTCATGAACACATCAAGCCTCCCCTTAAATGTGTCCATACTGTCTGCTTCAACCACTTCATGTGGCAGAGAGTTCCACATTCTCATCACGCTCTGTAAAGAAATTCCTCTTAAATTCTTTATTTCATCTTCGTGGCTCTCTTATATTTTTGGTTCTTTGGTCTGGGCTCACCCGCAAGTGGGAACAGTTTCTCCACATCCACCCTATCGAATCCGTTCATAATTTTAAAGACCTATATCAGGTTGAAAAAAGCCCCAGCCTGCTCAATCTTTCCTGAATTCATTCATTGTCCATAAGCATACTTCTGGAAAATCATGTAACCGTTACTGTGATTAAAAAATATTCACAATTACTGTGTTCAGATAGTTACAATTGCTAAGCTACAACATTTCTTTACTTGGATATTTTAACATATTTGGCATTGAGATTTATTTTTATCCTATTGGTTTGCAGGCAAAACTGGAACGACTAAAATCATTTAAAGATTTTAAATCCATTGTGTGCTTTTGCCTATATTGTATTAAAATTTACAAGGCTTTCACATCAATAATTAATTGCAATATTCAGATTTTGTATTAACCCTCATTATTTGAATGTAGTAATTCTCCACATGCTATGGTTTGGGTAAACACCAAATCACAGTACCCAATGGTCCTTTAAGAAGGCCTTTTTTGTTAGAACCAATGTTATCTACCCTTCCCAAATTTACAAGAGTGATTCGTAGATTGCAATTTTAAATTATTTTGACCAGAGAAAACAAAATAGCTAGACATGTCTTCAAAGGACTGTTCTCTTAATGGTGGGAAAAGCTAATGTGTACAGTTTATTTCAAGGTTTTTTGAACTGTACCATGGCTGCATGCATTATATCTTGTAATAATGCAGCTTTCTGGCAGGAGAGGCTGTGTAATGCTTCTCAATTTACATACCCAGTACATCTGATATACTGTGACTATCATCTTGGGGGGGGGGGGGGGGGTGTAATTCAACCATTTGATCTCTATTCAAGGTAACAGAATTTCATGAGCCTTGCTATGGAGAGTTACCTGCTCTGTCTATACCAAGTTGAGCACCAAGGGCTCTTATGTTAAACTGGTAAAATGTCCTCCAAATTAATTACTGTCTTGTAAAGCTCACCAAGTCTAGTCTTAAAAATAACTGAGTGAGTTAGTGTTCAGAAGAGGTGCCACAGGAAGACTGGCAAACCTATGACATGATGATCTTTCTAAAGTAGCCAGTATGGAAATTTGTCCTCCAGGTTGACCTCAAGTGACTGCCACTCTTACATTAAAACCATTGAAGGTTGTCTTGGGTCCAATGACTGCAAAGCTTGAGACTCGAAAGGGAAATCTTCCTTTTTTTGCATGATGATTGTGATGGAGCCAAACCTATTATCGATTGACTCTTGAATCAACTAGTATGGAGACTGATTTATGCACTGGACAGTAAAATCATTTCTATTGTTGCAAGCGGGTAGAGCCCTGCAATCCTCCATCTCGACAGATAAGGAACTGTTCTGAATATCAAACAAAGTAAGCTGGTTCTCGCACCTTTGGCAAGGAAGCTGGTCTTGGGGGTGCACCCAAAACTCCCCAAACTACCTTTGCACAAATACCCCTGATGTACCCCACTCCTGAGGAAGAGTTCCTTATAGCTCTTGCCTCCTCCTGTGGAAAGTCTTGTGTACAAATCATTGGGCCACATATTAGAAGCTACTGACTTTCAGGTTGCTATTACCTATCTGTAAAGGCACAGGATTGTTTGACCAATATTCTTCTGACATGAGCACTTTGAGATCTGTGAGTGACAAAACAGGACTGATGTGGGCGATGACCAAGAATGAAGTGCAAATAAATTAACAAGTAAAGCCCTAGTTTTAGGAGATGGAATTTGGGTTCTGTTTGGAAACTGACTTCTTGGGTAAATGAGGAGTCAATCTAAATTGGGTATAGAACTGTCCTTAAAGCTTTTTGATTTGTGGTTGCAGTTACCCAATATAGATATTGATGCAAATCAAAACTTTAGCCAGTGCAAACAATGATTCATCTCACTCTTGCAAGGATGAGTGAGATGCTCTTGTATCTGCTTCACCGAAACATTATTCAATGACTTCCTCATGACTTTTTCAAGGAGGAATGTTGGCAACATCTGTAATATGAACTGGAGGTCAAATGGAAATAACCATTGGTGGGCATTAGCAACAGAACATGCCTTTGTATAATTTACACACATTTTAATCCAGAAGTTAACATAAAATAAAGAAATGGAAGAGCCCTCTGGATGTCATGAGCATGGTACTGTTGACTGACTCACTCATCTGCAGCAATTGATATTAGGCAGCAGCAGGGTATACCATAGAGCATAGGAATTATATGTCACGTGAGGTGATATACTTTTAAATGGGCAGCCGTTCTGAAAAACTGTGGGTTTCACTATTATATGGAAAAAAAACATTAATTTTTATATAAGAAATGTTTACAATATTTGTTCACTACCTTTCATTATGATTTATTTCTGCTCTTCATTTTTTTGTTCAGTACTTTCATGGATTCCATTTTTTGGGCTTATTTATCCTATACACTGAATTTGTATATCAGACAAAAGAGTTCTGTTAAAAGAAGTGGCTGCAGAGATAGTGGATGCGTTGGTTGTAATCTACCAAAATTCCCCGGATTCTGGAGAGGTCCCAGCGAATTGGAAAACCGCAAATGTAACGCCCCTATTTAAGAAAGGAGGGAGACAGAAAGCAGGAAACTACAGGCCAGTTAGCCTAACATCTGTCATTGGGAAAATGCTGGAATCCATTATTAAGGAGGTAATAGCAGGACATTTAGAAAATCATAATAAAACCATGTTGACTCTGCTTGATTGTATGAAAGGGAAATCGTGTTTGACAAATTTGCTAGAGTTCTTTGAGGATGTAACAAACAGGGTGGATAAAGGGGAACCAGTACATGTAGTGTATTTGGATTTGCAGAAGGCATTTGATAAAGGTGCCCTATAAAAGGTTACTGCACAAGGTAAGAGTGCATGGGATTGGCTAACTAACAGAAAAGAGAGTTGGGATAAATGGGTCATTTTCCATTTGGCAATCAGTAACTTGTGGGGTGCCACAGAGATCAGTGCTGGGGCCTCAACTATTTACAATCTATATTAATGACTTGGATGAAGGGACCGAGTGTACTGTAGCCAAATTTGCTGATGATACAAAGATAGGTATGTTAGCAAGAGTCTGAAAAGGGATATAGATAGGTTAAGTAAGTGGGCCAAAATTTGGCAGATGGAGTATAATGTGGGAAAATGTGAGGTTAGCCATTTTGGAAGGAAGAATGAAAATGCAAGTTATTATTTAAATGGAGTGAGACTACAAAATGCTGCGGTACAAAGGGATCGGGGGGTCCGAGTACATGAAACACAAAAGGTTAGCATGTAGGTATAGCAAGTAATTAGGAAGGCTAATGGAATGTTGGCCTTTACTGCAAGGGGTATGGAGTATAAAAGTAGGGAAGTTTTGATGCAAATCTACAGGGCACTGGCGAGACCACACCTTGAGTACTATGTATAGTTTTGGTCTCCATATTTAAGGAAGGATATACTTGCATTGGAGGCAGTGCAGAGAAGGTTCACTAGGTTGATTTCTGGGATGAAGGGGTTGACGTATGACAAAAGGTTGAGCAGGTTGGGCCTATACTCATTGGAGTTTAGAAGAATGAGAGGTGATCTTATTGCAACATATAAGATTCTATGGGGGATTGACAGGGTGGATGCTGAGAGGATGTTTTCCCTAGTGGGGGTATCTGGAACTAGGGGGCATAGTTTCAGAATAAGGGGTCGCCCATTTAAGATGGAGAATGATGAGGAATTTCTTCTCTCAGAGGGTTGTGAATCTTTGAAATTCTCTACCCCAGAGAGCTGTGGAGGCGGAGTCATCATTGGATATATTCAAGGTGGAGATTGACAGACATTTGAACGACAAGGGAGTCAAGGGGTATTGGGAGAGCGCGGGAAAGTGGTGTTGAGACCAAGATTGGATCAGCCATGATCTTATTGAATGGCAGAGCAGGCTCGAGGGGCCGATTGGCCTACTCCTGCTCCTGTTTCTTATGTTCTTATTTATGTTCTTCACTGTTTTAACACCTATTTCCAGTATGTGTTGCCAATAAGCTGAAATTATAGTTATTTTCAGGTTTATGCTGTTATAAATCTAGTACGTGTCAGCTCTGGGACTAACATAAAACCAGACTCATCAACATTCAGAAAATGTTCAGAACAAGATTTATATGATTAAAAAAAGAGGCACATCACAAACTCATTTAAATATAGAGTTGTGATTATTTCTCAAAATGAGATACGGTAACAATATTACATATTTAAACCAAAATGAGTGAGTACCATGCCAAATGTTGAGACTTAACAAGTCTGATAAAGTGGATAAAACAGTGGGAAGGAATTCATCTGTCATTTTTGACCTCATTATACAAACCCTATCAGATGTGTAAGCATCAACTGATGAACCCATTCTATGATGAGTTTAGACACTAGAACACTGCTGGCAAATACAAACTTCATTCGCACGAGCCACTAGAAACTTCCTGATTCTTTTTCAAAAGCACAATTAAAAAGAACCCCGTTAAAAAAAAACTTTGTTAGACCCCCGAGCTTTGTCATAACTGAATTTAAAATTAGTTATATCAATATTATTATTTTTCTTCCCAACTTTCTCCTCCTCTCAGTATACTAGCACCTTGTTGGACTGTAACACCAGAGGTAGCAGTCATCCTCCACGACCTTGCTCAAATGGCCATTATTCATGCATGAATCTTGACAGTGCCAGCTGGCTATACTAACATAAGGACCATCACTGCCAAGCATGATCCTCACCTGACATGCATACGTGCATATTTTTTGGAGGCATCGATGGATACCAATACGGAATGGGCGCATTGGTCATTTTATCCCTTCCTAATTCAGGGTGATGAAAGCCACCATAATTCTTGAGATCAGCTACCTCAGCAGAGATCGGGCATTGAACATAGAACCTTAGTGGTTTGTACAGTCCAGGTGATCACTACAGAAACTTACAAACTATTGGTGGGAGCTATAATTTGATTGTAGTTACAACAGCAGCATTTTTGAAACATGGATATGTCATGAGATGCAGATGCTTTGATGAAGAAAAAGCCTTGCATTGGTACAGCAGCTCAACGCATTATCGAGACATAGTATTTCATCTCCCAGTCCAACTTCCAAAAAAACTTAGGGGAAACTCCACTTTCTCTATTTAATACTATGATTTGTAGTAGTATTATAGCTAAAAGGGTGGCTCTGTGATGTCACTTCACGAGTGCGTGACAAAATAATGGAGTTGCACTACCAAAGTACCAGTACAATTGACATCTGTATTGTTCTTGCAAATGGGTCAACAGCAAGTTTCTTTATTGAAAACAATGGTACATGAAGAATCACGGCGTTCTCAGTTAAAAGGCCATTATTTTCAGGAAGTAAAGATGCTACCTTTCTCAATAATTTATTCAAGTTCTCAAACAATTTTTTTCCTAAATAATTGTGAGTAAGGGCTTTCATTACAGCTGCAAGTTATCTTCCATGTCAGATAATGGATGCATTAGTAAGCATTGTACTGATTCTATGAGAACAGTTTTACTGTGTTCACTCACACCTAAACATGGACTTGCCTCTTGAATGATAAAAGTGTTGCAAATTAGAGACGTCAGTTGAGAACAGGGAATTCATCTCTGTCAGCTTGATATCAGTTCAATAAAATACACCTATTTTTTGTGTGGAGAGAGATTGGGCAGGATTTTCATTGGGCCGTGGAGGCGGGATTGGAGGCGTGTAGGGGGTTAAAATCCCGAAATCAGGGGGCACAAACCCATCCCGCCTCCATGCTAGTTTCAAAGGAGGCGGGTACCCACCCTGCACTGGGACCCGCCTCCCCGAGGCGGGAAAGGGATTAATGCCAATTAACTGCCTGTTAACAGGTAGTTAACATGCAGTTGTTAGCCTAATCCCTATTTTTAATGCTGAAGTGTGGGATTCCCGACGACTCCAAACCACACCAAGTTAGAGGAGGCGGACCGTCGGGATGAAGGGCTTGGAGGGGTCGAGATGTCTGGTGTTCAGGTGAGTGATGGGTGCATGAGTGCAAGTGTGTTTGGTGTGTGTAAAGTGTTTAAAGAAGTTTTACATACCTTTACAGCCTTCCTTCCTTCAGGTCTCGGGAGTCTCTCATCTCACCGGCACAGAAAGCAGAATGGCTGCAAGCTGTCAAAAATTGCAGCATTCAGCTTTCTGTTCCGGGGAGATCTCTAAATCATCCTGAGAGGAAGGAATTAACTTAGAATACAGATTCTCAGTGTTTGACAGCTTGAAACAGCTGTGAAACGCTGATATTTCATCTGTCAAAAGGTCTAGACAGATGAAATTTCAATCTGTGACATCAGATTGGCCTGCTGGGCGGGCTCAACAGGGTCAGTCAAGTCAAAATCACCTCCTACCCGACTCCTCAATGAAAATCCAGCCCAATGAATCCCCATTCAAAACTTGAAGAAATGTGCCAAAGGTGCATTATTTATCTGAGGCCATATATCCGGAATATTCATTTAACTGAACTTTTCAGCAAATTGCAAACCATTATAACCATAATTGAAATAAATCAGAAACACACATGAATAGAAACACTCCATGCAGACCTCAGTAAAAAGTATACAAGATGAATGTATTCATCCCTGTACTTTACAATATTCTACACAAATACAAATACTGAGAATGGAAAATGCAAATCAAACTTTTTTAAGGCAGCATATGCAATCTCAATTATCAGACCAATAAATCAGTGTGGTATAATTAAGCATCAAATGTTGGCAGTCAGTGCTGTAGACTTATAGCAAGTGCCTCCCCTATTATCCTGGTCTACATTTTTTCAGTTGCTTATTAGAGTTGTGATTATGCTTGATTCATGCTCCACTTTTGACTACAGTTTCATCCATGTGAGCATGTATCTATCTATATATATAATATATATATCTATATATATATAAATTGGTCGATCTGTCTGTCTGTCTGTCATTCTGTCTGTCATTCTGTCTGTCATCGCCTGTGCGTCTGTCGGGCTATGCGCTCGAAAGTTACAGGGCGTACCTACGCGCGCGTTACCTCCAAAGAAAGCTTACGCTTCCGAGACGGTTTTAAGCGTATTTACGTTTCGGCCGGGCTAAAATCCCGCCCGCGGTATCCCAAAAACCTTCAACGTTCCGCTCATTAGCATCTCATTATCCGCTCATTAGCGACAGAGTGACCTCGAGCTCGACCAATCGTACGCCGGGTTGCTGGCGTGTGCCGCCGGGCCAATCGGTGCATGTGTGGCTGGGCCTTATCGTTCTGAACCGAGGTGAGTCGCCGCCATCTTGATTCCAAACTTTTCCTTTCTTTTTCCCGCTTTCTGCGTCTTAAAAAAAAACGTTGCTTTTAAAACACATATTGTTTTTTGAAAAAATGATTTAGAAAGTAATTAACTTATCTAATCTCATTAATTTTCCTACTTTTCCCTGTTTTTCCAGGTAGGCCTAGAAGCCTCGGCGTCTCCTCCGCACCCACGCCCGAGCTAGGCACCTCCCGGCCCCACTCGAAGGCTGGAGGGCCGAGCCTCAGCCCAGCGCCGCTAGGGTGCGCGCGCAGCAGGAGCTGAGACGCGCTGCCTCTCTCTGGCTCGGCCGGGGGGCGGGGCTTGCTGAGCGTCAAGCGTTACCCTGGCAACCCCGGCCGGCCGTCTCGCACAGCCGCAATCGGCGGTCTTCACCTCGGGGGGGGGGGGGGGGCCGCGCGCACAGCAGGAGCAGCTGAGACGCGGCGTCTCTCTCTGGCTCGGCCCGGGGCTTGGTCAGCGTCACGGTTACCCTGGCAACCGGGCCCGCCGGCCGAGCCAGAGAGAGACGCCGCGTCTCAGCTCCTGCTGCGCGCGCAATCCCTCCCTCCCTCAACATGCCCTCGAAAAAGCCTCGGCACCGCCGGGCACTTCAGCTAGTATATATATATATAAAATGATACAGCTGTCTGTCTGTCATTCCATCTGTCTGTGTGTCTTGAATTAACTCGAAAGTTATAGAGCGTACCTACATGTGCGTTTCGTCAAAAGAAAGCCGACGATTCCAGAACCGTCCTAAGCGTATTTACGTTTCGGCCGGACAAAAATTGTTCGCGCGTTATGCAAAAAACCTTCAAAATTAAACTCATTATCTGCTAAGTAGCATTGATTGACTGATGTCAAGGTCGACCAATCCTGTGCCGGCACGATTGACCAATCCTACAGTTCAGTCACCTGATGGTTGGCCAATCGCTGCGTCTGTGGGCGGGACTAATGCTTTTCAACTCAGGCATCGGGCAGCCATTGCTTCACTACTTCCAGCTCAAACTACTCTGCTAATCCAGCTTCGAAAAAGTTAGTATCTCTTTTAAAAATAACATAAGATTTACCAAAAACGTTTTATAAGTACTTTCACTTTCATCTTTCAAGGTACAGGTAGACTACCTTTTATCCGAACTTCCGCAAACCCTCTAAAAACCGAAGGTTTTTTCGTTCAGCGTAAGTCGTGCGCACGACATGACCAGAGTGGCACACGACTTACGCTGAGCAGAGGGTCAGCGTAAGTCGTGCGCACGACCCCGACCCCCCCGCAGACCCCCGCCGACCCCCCCCCCGCCGACCCCGACCCCCGCCGACCCCCCCGCAGACCCCGACTCCCGCCGACCCCACCGCAGACCCCCCGCCGACCCCGACCCCCGCCGCAGACCCCGACCGACCCCCCCGCGGACCCCCGCCGACCCACCCCCGACAAATTTCCCAGTCTTATAAAATACCTTCCGAAATCCGAAATTTTCCGAAAACCGAAACACGGCTGGTCCCGAGGTTTTCGGATAAAGGATAGTCTACCTGTATTAAAAGGTAGAAATGTTGCCCGGCAGCAGATTCACACAGGGACAGACAGGCCCCAAAGCCTGGGACTCGATTTAAACCGCCCGGCCCAAAACAGCCCTGGCAAAGCCGGGCTCCCCCAGCTAGTATTATATAATGCATCATATCTTATCAGTTCAAAGGAAATGTCCTGAAACTAAAATACCTCTGTTACAGTTATAACTAATTATAATATCCTGCTCACAAGCAAGATTTGATACAAGTATGATTAGCAAAAATAAAAGCAGATTAACTTATCTCAATGCAGTTTATGGGCAGTTGCTGCGCACAAAATGGCTGCCATGGTTATTTAAGTAACAACAGGCACTGCATTTCTCAGTAATTTATTAGATGCAAAGTGCTCTGATACGTTACCATTATGACTTACATTTCTATTGTGCTCATTACATAGAAACATCTCAGTACACGGGGCGGTAGATAGCAAGTGGTCATTGAATGGTAGGAGGAAAATGATGGGCAAGGAGCAAAAGAAAGGAAGACTTGTATTTATATAGCGTTGCTCACAACCTCAGAATGTCCCAAAGCGCTTTACAGCCAATGATGTGCTTTTGGAGTTTAGTCACTGTTGTAATATAGGAAACAAGGCAGCCAATTTGCGCACAAGCAAGGTCCCACAAACAGCGATGTGATAATGACGGGATAATCTGTTTTTGTGGTGTTGGTTGAGGGATAAATATTGGCCAGGAGACCAGAACTGCCCATGCTCTTCTTCAAATAGTGCCGTGGGATCTTTTATGTCCACCTGAGGGGGCAGATGGAGCCTCGGTTTAACGTCTCATTCGAAAGATGGCACCTCCGACAGTGCAGCACTTCCCCCCCCAAACCCAACCCAATTCAAACCCCGCCCCCACCTCGCCCGCCCCTCCCCCCCGTCAACAGTACTGCACTAGAATGTCAACTTGGATTATGTGCTCAAGTATCTGGAGTGGGACTTGAACCCACGACCTTCTGACTCAGAGAGGCGAGAGTGCTATCCAACGAACTGACTCTTGAGCAGGTTTTTGAAGGCAGGAAAAGGTAGCAAGGCAGAGATGGGGAGGGAAGTTACAATTCCCCCTATAGAGACTAGACACACAAAGCATGAGCTCTTGATATTTCCCATCAATATCTATGTTATGTACAAGTAACATTTAAAAAAAATATACAAAGTAAGTGCAAATGTGCATTCATCAGCAGAAATTAATTGTCTTACAGAATACTAAAAAAAAATTAGCAAAAGTAACACCATATCTGGGTATACAAAAATTAATGGGAACCATAACACCAATAGTAAATGCTTCTTAAAGGGCCATGCAGATGTCAACCATTTCTTCTTTTACTGGATTATAACAGACAAATGTTGATCCTCATGGCATATTTATTCTGAACTATGTACAATAATTGTGAAAAATAAATTGTAACAGTTTATGATTGCTATATAGCCTGACTCCCATTTGTTAAATATGATCATTGCAAGGTTTGCAAAGAAATTCAACCATCATAAAAGAGTTCAAGATATAAGTAAATGGCTAATGTATGAACAGCTACGATTATCTTCAAATGGATTTTTGTTGCTTTCTGTCATGAGCATTGTTGAACATTTTCATTCCAAATTAGAGAGCAAGTCATTAAACATGTCTCTATCATTAAAGAACAGCTGCAGAAACAGGTCACACTATGCCACCCTGCATTTTCTGGTTATCTCACTTTTCCTGGGCCTTCCCTAGGGATGTAAATACTCCCAGTACAACAGGCTTACGATAGGTTAAAAACACCAAGTAAGCTGCCCTTCGGGAGTGCAGCCTATGAGCTGAGCACATTTTTACATATCTCATTTTATATTTTACAAAGCGTCATTCAAAATCACCTTGCATCTATAGAAATCGTTCTGAACCTATCAAATGGACAAGAATTCTGAAGGCCACATTGCTTGTTTTGCTAAACTGACATCTCTGAACATGGTGCCGTGTCAGCTGATTTTGCTAATATCAAAATTTAAACAATGATTTATGCTAAAATGAGCATCTAACCCATAAATGCACACAGAATGTCTATCTTCAGTTTGCAGACTGCTGTTCATGCACTTCTTTACTACAGAATAACCATCAGTAAACACTGTAAATCTATTTAGCCAATTAAAGCTGGGATGCATTTTACTAGCAAATAACACTATTCCTACTGACAGCATCGTATCACTTCTGTGCATATCTTCAATTTATGTACCCAATACCATGGTCACATTTGAAATAAGATCAATACTTTCTACTCTGAGCTGCAGCAACTGCAATTAGGAAAGGATCTGAAAGCTACAAAGAGGAGTGCAGGGCACTAGATATGGATATCAAATTTTAAAAAATCTGCCTGATATGGTTTTTCAGGGACTAAAGAAAAACAGTGTCACCAACAAGTTCACGTAAGAAATTAGATAATTTGCTATTTATATTATTTTATATAGACATGCAGCACTGCTTTATTGGGACAAACTACAAACTTGTATGAGACTGAGCAAAGCCAATATATTTATTCTTAGTTTTAATTTATAACCAATAAATTTATGGTAATTTTTCTTACATGAAAGAAAACTTCTTTGCAAAATGAAATTAGCCTCAGTCTTAATTACATATATGGGGACATAAATCAGATCTCGTTGTGCTTGTTTTACGGGCATATGCTAATGAGAGGCCTGTTTTAGGAATGCTCTGGGAAGTTGGGCTGCCCTGAGCAGAGTCGGGCCTGCTCCACTCAGGTTTTCTAGATATTGGATGCGGCCTAGCCAGTAGCCGCCAGTGAAAAGGCAAGTTTAATTTTCTTTTATGTTGATATGGAGCCAGAGACTAACCCGAAGGCTGTTGCCAGCGAGGTAGGCGGCCTGAAATTCAATTCTTCAGTTAGGCGAGCTGCCTGTGGAGGTGCGACGGGCACTTGAAAACCGGCCGGGGTGAATTTCTAGGCCATGCTGTGTTTCGTAGCTCCAAAATCCAACTTTTCTGATTTTTGATCCAATGTTAAAGATATTCGGGGCTTCTCCATCTCAACAACAAGAAGGGGCTAATTTTCTTTATCTCTATCTTAGGCATTGCTTATTCCCCCTGACACCATGGTCACGAAAAAGGGGGTTGGGGGGGGATGTGTTACACACAGTCTCTACCTCATTTTTCACTGAATATAGCTATTGTAATTTTCCCAGTGGGATTCCATACTTGCAAAATTACAATCACTTACGTCCAAAGTAGTATACATTAATATCTATTTGTGTATGTGACTGTGGGGTTCTGAAATAATGGCCCATATGTTCCGATGCCTACGGGCTACGTACACACCCGTAGGGACATCGGAAATGACGGTTTCAGGCATGCCAAGCGCATGCCCTGGAGAAGGGCCTCTGCGAGCGGATAGTTCCGCTTTCTGGAGAATCTACGCTCGCAGAAAACCCTTAGAAATCTTACACCTGGTAAAAGCGCAAGGCCTGCTTTTACCAGCATAAGAGTCGAAAAAAGTAAAAAAAATAAAAAAATTTCACTCATTAATAATTTTAAAATACTTTAAAAAAAGGTAAGTTTATTTTTAGCCCCGTAAAAAACTTAGTATTTTTTCAAAAAATTTAATTTGTTTAAAATACGTAATATAATGTAATTTTAACTCATTTTAAATACGTGATTTAAAAAAAATTTAATGTTTAACTTTTTAAGTGATCCCCATTCATACTTTTGACAGATCTATGCGTAGAGACCCGTCAAAAGTGTGCAGGGGGATTCCCTTCTTTGATTGGTTCCCCATGGCCCACGTGATCTCAGGGACGCTTGCGAACCGCCTGCGCCCCTGGGATACCTGGGCCTCTGCGCGCGCGGACCAGGAGAGGCCCAAGATTGGAAGTCTCGGGACCTACGGAGCCAGCAGGTAAGTGCGTAGATTTTTTTCCCGATCGGAGGCATCCGCCCGTAGGAAGCCTCCAATCGGAAAATCCGGCCCAATGTCTTGCTTTCGATGCCTAACGTAACAAATATCAGAAAGGAAGGGACAGATTGTTGACTTCATTCTCAGGATGCAAGTCCTTCTGGGCATGGACAAGTCCAGTGTATTTACTGAATCAATGCTTTAAACATTAGCAAACCTATCACACACAATTACAGGATGATGTACACAAATCTTTCAGTGTGCTGTGTAGAAAGTTCATTTATTTTCTAATAGAAATGCTGGAAATAGGCAGCAAATCTGTCAGCACCTGTAAAGAGGAAAGATAGCTTACTATTTCAGGTCACCAGAAATGCCAAACCATTTTTTGCCCTTT
The DNA here is from genome assembly GCF_052327205.1 of Somniosus microcephalus. Lineage (NCBI taxonomy): Eukaryota > Metazoa > Chordata > Chondrichthyes > Squaliformes > Somniosidae > Somniosus > Somniosus microcephalus. The sequence goes on from NC_140994.1 coordinate 29,863,082, forward strand.
ACAGATGCTGATGGGTCTGCTGTGCGTAGAATGCAATTCAGGGAATGCAATTCTTCCTGAAAAATATTTTAGTAAAGAAGCCGGTATGTGCATAATCCTGTTTTGTATGCTTTTTAAAAAAAAAAATAAACTCCCTCCCAGTTGTCTTATTACACCCTGTAACCCAGGATTCCCTACAGCTGCTAATGATTTTTTTTTAAAGTACATCTAATGATTTAAATTAAAAGCTCTGGTATCAGAGTCTTACGATGATAATAAAAGAGGAAAGGTGATTCCAATAAGTTTAAGGAGAAGATAATATCTTCAAAAGATTTTATGAATATTAGCTAGGTAAGTTGTAGCAGTACAGTACAAGCTGTTTATAGTGGACTGATTTGTTTAGCGTTTGCCTGCTGTCTGTTCTCATCAGGAAAGAGACCATCAATGGCTGGCTAGTAACAGATATTCTTCAGAAACACATTTAAAAATATGGTTGTCGGTATTTATCGTTCCGTTAACTAAATAACCTCATGCAGAATACTCATTTAGTCATAAGCTACGAGAGGTAAACAAAACTGGGGAAATAAGAGGATCAAAAGTTATGCACAATTTCATAGCACCATAGAGAGAACAATAATCCAGGGACAGTGAAATCCTCACAAATTTACCTACATTTTCTGTAACTACAATTAATTTGAGTTAATCAGACTGCACAAGCCATATAGATCTAATGGAGGGATAATGGGTTGAAGAACAAAATAAAATCTATCCATTATAGTATCCATTACTATCCCAGCCACCACAATGCTGTCGCCCAAGCTTTCTCTCCTCTGATCATGTACAAACTGCATGCCTGCTCTCCAGAGCAATACCAGAATGTCCATGTACCAGTGTCTTTCTATTAATATGCTGCACCAAAATCATCAATCCTGAATACATTTCACACAAAACTACATGCTCCTTCATTACATGTGATAGGGAGCCTTACCCAAAAATAAAACTCTCCCCTCACTGCTTTGACGACAGCACAAACTATGCAAATATTAAACGGTAACACAAATTGCCACAAAATCCAGTGGAAAGGTTGCGCTAATGTACAGGTCATAATCTTGTAATTACAATATAAAACCATACATGAAGTTTAACTTACATACTTGAGATTGCAGCACATAAATTCATGTCAACTGAGGCTATGGAGGCTAAGTGTAATTTACAAAAACAGCCTTTGACACTACCGACACTGTAATCTAGATAAGATTGCACACTTGAATATGGAAACAGGATATGAAGAATGAGGAGACCCAGTATGACAAATATTGTTTATCTCCATCACTAATAAATTCTATTTCTGACCTAGAAAGTGGAATAAGCTCAGACTTGGATAGATTGCATTGAGCATAACACTACTTAGCCATATTGTTTAAGGAACTTCAGGTTTCTAGAAAGCACATATAACCAGCAAAATATAGTTTGAGCATTTTTGTAACCCTGCCTTTTTTAAATAGTAGAACAAAAAAGATTTTTATTTTCCGTCAGAGCTTGCCTGGTGAAGTCTTTCTTTTGGTGCCTTATTTCACCAGAGGAAAAGTTGAAAGAAGCCCAAGTTACTAGAAAAGAAATCAGAATCACACAAAAAAAACAGTCTGAAGGAAAAACATTATCCTGTATCTGTTGGAAGCCCTTTAAACCAATAATAAAGGAGTTGAATTTTTGATTTTTTCACTGAAATCCAAAGGCAATTGGATTAAAAGTTCTGAAAATTGAGGGGTCTATCATATACATCATCATCTTTGTATAGAAAACCAGCAGCTTGTTTGGGACCACACCAGAGATGGTGCCAGGGGCGTCTACCTGAAATACTTTTGCTAACACATTTGAAGCAAGTCTGACTTAGTTACTAAGAAAGATTTTTTTTAAATCACTGCCGATCAAAAGTCTTTGAGTAACAACTAAATTGTAGTTAAGTTTTGCTTCTGGTTGTGCACAATTCTTTTGGGGTGTGGCTCTTTGCCAGCATTTTAGAACAAAAAATGGTGTTTAGCAGCTTCTTTTTGCGCTGGTCATGCATATTCCTACCAATTCATATCCCAAAGGTGAAATTAGAAAAACCGTTTCAAACTTTAAAAAATCTGACTTGAATGGACACTGCTTTGAAAATAATTTAGATTATAGCAGTTCTATCCTAGGCTTAATAACCTAAGCTGGTGTAGTGGGTGCTGACTCTCTGTATGTCATCAAGAGAGAACTGGAATGGTTCCTGCCTGGGGCAGAGATTATATCATATACAGGAAACTCTCGATTTACCAGCACCTAAATAACTGGAAATCTCTGTTAACCGGCAAAATTCAGGAGTAGGTTCAGGTAAGTTTTACTTCATATTAGTGGCCGTTCCTGGATCTGTGGCTGTGTAATCGAGGTTCCTGCACTTGTTGCTAAGCAACAGGGATGCTTAGTCTGTGGCCGGGCTTCTTGCAACTGTTGCTAAGCAACAGGGAAGCCTGGATTTGTTGCTGTGTACGGAGCTCTCGTACCTTTTAACTATACCTCTCTGTAATCCGGACTTTTTGATAAACCGGCACCACGCTGGTGCCGGATAAAAAAAAGTTTCCTGTAGAAGGTAAGTGTCTTTATAGATAACACTGGGTCCACGTGATCTCCTGGACTGGTTTTGATTGCCTGAGCGGGGTCGGAGTGGAATTTTCCTAATTATTTTTTCTCCTTATTGGCCCTGGGTTTTTTTGCCTCTCCCGGGAGATTACATGGCTATGGAGGTGGTGGTGAGGGTGGGGGCAGTGTTTAGCCATCAGGAGCAGGGTTGATGGACCAGCTGGTTTTTTACCGTCAAATCAATTGCGTATGTTTAGTTAGTTTAATCATGGTCATAGACCTTGCAGATTAGACCCACAATTGAACAGCAGAAATATGTACGTGTTATTTGGCACAAATGTGCCAGAATTATCTTAGTCTTTGTCACAACCTTATTGTTTATTGAGGTAATCATTCGATCAGTCAATAAATACATCCAAGTTCAATGGATCTCCTACTTAATATATCCAACTTATTCTGTATCACACATCAACATAAAGATCTTCAGAACTGAACAAGAATATTAAAGCTACTGGGTCAATAGTACGCCATTAGTTTAGTTTTCGGGTTTGTATTTCCAGGATACCACAGAACACAGCAAGGTCATTTTGTGGTGCTTACATCAGCCATGAATAATTGCACTCTGCTGAAACAATAGCTATAGTTATTTGCTTCAGCTGGGTTCGATATTTAAGCCAAATTAAAAAGCTTTAGGGGCACAGTCACTAGGGGCTACAAGCTGACAATAAGCTGCTTTGGACCTAGTCAGTCTTTCATTGACAACAGCAGCAGCAGAGATATTCACAAGGTCTTCCCATATTACAAGACCAATTTTATAACTACCACTTTGACTTTCTAACACTCATCACTTTTGAGTTTACATTCAGTCTTTTGTACACGAAGGTCTAGGCTTTCTGGCCCCATCTCACTGGTTTTCTGGTGCATCTGGGGTGGAAAGGCTGGAAATGTGCTCAGTGATGCACTCCAACATAAGAATTAGGAGCAGGAGTAGGCCCTTTGAGCCTGCTCCGCCATTCAATAAGATCATGGTTGATCTTCTACCTCATCTCCACTTTCCTGCACTATCCCCATCTCCCTTGAGTCCTTAATATTCAAAAAGCTATTGACCTCTGTCTTGAATATATTCAACAACTGAGCCTCCACAGCCCTCTGGGGTAGAGAATTCCAAAGATTCACCACCCTCTGAATGAAGAAATTTCTCCTCATCTCAGTCCTAAATGGCCGACCCCTTATTCCGAGACTGTGACCCCTTGGTTCTAGATTCCCCAGCCAGGGGAAACACCCTCCCTGCATCTACCCTGTCAAGCCCTGTAAGAATTTTGTATGTTTCAATGAGATCACCTCTCATTCTTCTGAACTCTAGAGAATTTAGGCCTAGTCTACTCAATCTCTCCTCATAGGACAATCCCCCCATCCCAGGAACCAGTCTGGTGAACCTTTGTTGCACTCCCTCTGTGGCAAGTATATCCTTCCTTATGTAAGGAGACCAAAACTGTACACAATACTCCAACATGTTTCTGCCTTCCCTCCTTTTAGAGAAGTTGGGCCCAGCAGCATAAAATACAATTGCCCACGTGCGAGTCGGCATGAGCAAATGAAACAACTTGTCTCCTGACATTTGCTCTGTTTGGATGTTCAACACCAGGGCTGCCCATTAAACTCTGGCATCCAACGTTCAAATGTAGGCAGAGAGGGTCTCGGTGTTTTTTTCCTGGCGAGGGACCTTTGCAATTGCTCTGGAAGCACTGCTGTGCAGCTTCTGAAATTTCCCCCCATAAATTACCAATTTTCTAGACCTCCTGCTCCCTCGGCCACAGTACGTTTTCAGGCCCAGTTCAGTGCATGCAAATATATCCCTTGGAGTTGTAAACCAGCTGGGGTCAGGGGGACATCATGAGCCAGGGAGAAGTCACATCCCAGCACAGATGCCTCCACTGGAAAGCCCAGGCCTAAAGGTCTGTACAGTTTAAAGTTAGAATATTAACTATTCCTTCATATAACAAATATTATGCAACCCAGTCTGTACTAAATTTTTTAAAGCAGCAAAACCTGTATCGATACTATAATGGAAACAGAAAATACTGGAAATGCACAGGTCTGACACTGCACTACAACTCACATATACATATAATAATGGCCCAGAATTTGCTGTCCTGATGACGGTGAACTGGCAGCATTCGCCGTCATTTTGCCTTTGAAACTGTCCGCAACTTCAGGAGTTAGCGCATGTGCCGTCTAACGCGGAAATCCTGAAGTGGCGGTCTGTCCTCCACGGGCTGCGCTGTGCTGTGCTCCGCCCCACCACCACCCCACACACATCAGAGCCGGCAATCAGCGAAAGCTCTCAAATCATGGAAAATGACAAAAACTTTGGCTCTTCCGCAGTCATTACACTGTTAAATACCCCATTAAAAGTTAGACCCTTTCGCATTAGGTGCAGCTGGGGTTTTAGCAGCGTAGTGACTGCTAAACAAAGGTTATGGCTCTGAAGAACTAATAATTTCGTGGAGTGTCAAATTTATCCATTTTAATAAAAATTAAAATTAAGAAACTTAAAAAAATATTTTTTAATTAAAAAAAAACACGTTTGTCCAACTTTGTTTAAGGTTGCCTTTTCCCCATGAAAGCTCCAATCTTTGTTTTGCTCTCTCTAACATTTTTAAAAAGTTCGAATCAAAGGAGCTTACCCACTTCCTGGTTCGCTGTCTGTGAGAATTCTGACTTTTGATTGGCTGCTTAGACAGCTTGTTGACGTCACAGCAGCTCTTCGCTGGGAATCCCCATTAACTTGCGTTGATTTTAATTATGTGGCGGAAAAGCCAAACTTCTCGCCACAGAGATCGCGAGATCTTTGTGGGAAGCTTACTTCGGGGCCAGCGGCGAACACCTTTGCTTCACCGCTGACCGCAAATTACAGGCCACAGTTAGTCATAAACTCATTCTTTTTGACGTGTAATGCCCTTCAAAAATTTCTGGTTTTATTTCCGACTTCCCACATTCAGAGTTCTTCTTTTTCCCCTCTTTATATATACTAACTAATAAGTACTGGCTTCTGATGCTGACAACATTTATGTTTCTGTTGTCTGGGCCCCATAGCAGGTTAAATGGCACAAGTGTTTTACCAATCATCATCTTTCCCTGATGGTTGTCCTAACATCCAAACTAGCCTTTATTGTGTGTAGGACTGTGGACCTCTACATCATCAAAAGGAAGCATTCCTTACAGTGCAATTGTATTTGCCGCCTGTGTTCCTGAGGTATCCCTTGCAGATGCCACTGATGCTTGTTGCTGCTTAATGGTAGTCAGTAGAGCAGGGAGCTTTTAATGCATGACAGTGTTCAACTGGATGGTACGTCTAACGCTACCCACACCAGCTTGCATCTTTTTTTTCCCCCAATGAAATAAATGACTAATTCACCAGTTCATTTCACTGCAGGTCAGAATCGCAAATAATCACTCCTCGTAAACAATGATTCATCCCTGTTATACCTCAATGAGGCCGCCTGAAATGGTGCCTGCTTCAAAGTGGTGTGGATGTTGCAGAGTGCGGAGGTGAATGTCGCAGCTTTTGTGTATCAGATGACACATCGTGTGTCATGGGTATTATGTATATTGTTGCTGTAATTACAGAAGATGCTTATTTTTAACTGAGCAAAAATACTGCTTTTGACCTGATGAAAGTGAACTTTGAAGAGGAGAATAAATGCTCTGTACGGAACAACAATGAGCCATTAACCTCTATGACTTCTAAAATATCCTCAAAATCTTACTTTTGTCCTCGATTCTAGGATTTTACGAGATCAATTCAGGTTAACAGTACTTTTTATGAAAGCATTTGAGAAATACATGACATCTGCTGGCTCCTCAGATACCCATTTCGAACAGTGCAATATAATTGACAGCCATGCCCATATACAGCTAATTTACAGCCATACTTGATGCCATGGCACTTTTCTTCAAATGGGCCTTGCATATATCCTCCTACATGTGAAGAATAAAAGGCACTGCGATTGCCTCCAATCATACTGAACCCTCTATTTGTGGGTTGTCGGAACAAAACTATAGAGGACCTTTCGTCATTCTCCTATACGGCCTATGAAAATCTGCAGGGCCTCTTTAATGAAGTAGTTTTTTTTTTTAAAGATCTCCTAGTTCCCTCTGTTGCTGATCAGATTTGTGCACGGCACAAATAGATTGGCTCTCTGCTATTCATGCTGGTTACACTCCAATTGCGATAGTTATGAGTGTTTCAGCAGCATTATTGTAGATGTGTTCTAACTGGCTCCTCAGCTGTGCCTTAGTTGCAACATCAGACCTAACATTAAAGTTACATGAATCTTTTAGCATGGAAAAAAATGACTCTCGTTTAAAAATAATTCATTAAAAAAAAATCAAAATAGCAACAATAAAACCATAAGTGACTGATAGCCTATGTCTCAGGGTGTGTGTTACACTTGTGATAAAATAGACACCAGAAGCAACACGATGCTTTGTTGAGACAGTTGTTTATCAATTTTGGATATTGCATGGTTGACTATAATCACAGATCAAACTTCTGCCAGCTGTTCAGTTGGTTTTGAAAATCTACATCCACCCAGACATGTGGAAAATAAAAGCTTTTCCACCGCACAACCTTTTTGATGCTATTTTCTGTATGGGGAGAGGGCATGTACTCAAAATTGGGCAGGCTAAAGAAACTCTGCCTGTGAAAATCTTGAGCACAGTGATGGGTTTCTGTATGTGTCACAGAGACCTGGTTGGCCAAAAAAAGGGTCATTAACAGAATTCCAATAGCTAAAGTGATTTGGATATTTACAAAAACAACAACTTGCACTTATATAGCACCTTTAACGTGGTAAAATATCACAAGGCACCACTTCTTCTTCTCTTCTTCTTAGGCAGTCCCTCGGAACCGAGGATGACTTGCTTCCACATTAAAAATGAGTTCGCAGGTGACTGATGAGTCCAATGCAGGACCTACAGTCTCTGTCACAGGTGGGGCAGATGGTGGTTGAAGGGTCGGTTGGGTGGGGTGCTTGGGTTGACATGCGCTCCTTGCGCTGGGCTTCCGCTTGCTCCCGGCGAAGAGACTCGAGGTGTTCGGCGCCTTCCCGGATGCTTCTCCTCCACTTTGTGCGGTCTTGGGCCAAGAATTCCCAAGTGTCGGTGGGGATGTCGCACTTTTTCAAGGAGGCTTTGTGGGTGTCCTTGAAGCGTTTCCTCTGCCCACCTGGGGCTCTCTTGCAGTGTCGGAGCTCCGAGTAGAGCGCTTGTTTTGGGAGTCTCATATCGGGCATGCAGATGATGTGACCTGACCCGTCCATCGGAGCTGATAGAGCGTGGTCAAAGCTTCGATGCTGGGGATGTTGACACTTCACAAGAGCGTTATCAAACAAAATTTGACACTGAGCCACATAAGGAGATATTAGGACAGATGACGAGAACCTCAGAGGTAGGTTTTAAGGAGCGTCTTATAGGAGAAAAAAGTAGAGTTGGAGGGGTTTAGGGAGGAAATTCAAGAGCTTGGGGCCTAGGCAGCTGAAAGTACAGCTGCCAATGGTGGAGCGATTAGAATCAGGGATGTGTAGGAGGCTAGAATTGGAGGAGTGCAGATATCTTGGAGGGTTGTAGGGCTGGAGAAGGTTACAGAGATGGGGAGGGGCAAGGCCACGGAGGGATATGAAAACAAGGAGGAGAATTTTAAAATCGAGCCATTGCCAGACCAGGAGCCAACGTAGGTCAGCGAACACGGGTGAATTGGATTTGGTGCGAGTTAGGATACGGGCAGCAGAGTTTTGGATGAGCTCAAGTTTATGTATAGTGGAAGATGGAAAGCCAGCCCGGAGAGCATTGGAATAGTCAAGTCTAGAGATAACAAAGGCATGGATAAGGGTTTCAGCAGCAGATGAGTTGAGGCATGGGCGGAGCCGGGCGATGTCACAGCGGTAGAAATAAGCGGAGTTGGTAATGGAGAGGATATGTGGTCAGAAGCTCATCTCGCGGTCAAATATGACACCAAGGTTAAGGTTGAACCAGACCGTTCACAGACAGTTGCCAGTGGCTAGGGAACGGAGTGTGTGACGGGGACTGAAGACAATGGCTTCGATCTTTCCAATATTTAGTTGGAGGAACCTTCTGCTCATTCAGTACTGGAAGTCAGCCAAGCAGTGTGACAAATCAGAGACAGTGGAAGGTGTTCGAGAGAGGGCATGGTGAGGTAGAGCTGGGTGTTGTCAGTCTACATGTGGAACCTGATGTTGTGTTTTCAGATGATGTCGCCAAGGGGCAGCAAAATGATGAGAAATAGGAGGGGGCCAAGGATAGATCCATGGGGGACTCCAGAGGTATCCCTAGAAAGGAATATATACTAGTTCCCCACATTTCTACATGCAGGAAAACTACAAATTCTTAATTTTGTGCTATTTTTCCTGAACACAATTAACCCAACCACCTCATCTTAAATGTGTTGTACTTTATAATTCACCATGTAGTACATTGTATCCTCAAAATATTTCATAATTATGTATACCCACATCTTCCATATCAACACAAACATCCCAAATGTGTGGTCTCAGATTAACAGTACATTAAGAAAGCAAGGCTGTGCATTTTAAATAAGTCCTCATTAGTTTGAACAGGTGGTCAGACAGGTGGGTTAGTGGAAAGACAGGGGAAAGGCAAAGAGAGACAGCAGGGAAAACCGGGAAACTTATCTCAATGCAAAATCAAGTTGCCAGGGCTGGCAAGAAGATAAGTCATCAAGCAATAGTGCTTCATCTTTGAAAATCCCATCAAATGTTGACCTGGTGATGCCTGTTGCATTACTATATTAGTCTTCAGACATCGGAGCCTCGACAGGCTTAAAAAAGTGGTCCTTGGAGACAGTTCACAGCCAATCAGAGACTATTTTTCATGATAAGCATTCTGTCCCTAAAAGGATCTGTGGGATCTCAGAGACATGGGAACAAAGCACAGAATTTCACCTTTTTGAGAGGAGAGAGGACCTTAAAAATGTTTTTTTTTTAAGCTGGAAATAAAGAAAAGTTTACAAAAATAATAGAAGAGAAAATGGGGGAAGAGGAGAGCGCAGTGTGAAACAGAAGACAAAGAGAGAAGTGCTCAAATTCTGTACTTGAAATTAGTTGAAGTTTTTAGTCATATGGAGTTGTACACAGTAGTAAAGCTGCTCACAAGTGGCTTTATCACCATAACTTTAAAAAACAGTTAATAGATTCATTGTTTCTTTGTTTCATCACTCATTTGTAGCCAGGGTATATTAAAATAAAGTAAAGAACATAGGAACAGGAATAGGCCATTCAGTTCCTCAAGCCTATTCCACCATTCAATTAGATCATTTTTGATCTGCACCTCAACATTTACCCGTCTTTGACCCATAAACCATGATACACTTAACTAACAAAAATCTATCAATCTCAGCCTTGCAAGTTTCAAAGTGACCTGTAGATTTGTCTATCTTAAGTCCCGTTATTTTCTCCATTACCACTTTTACTTATTTTTAAGTTCCCTTGTACTCCTGGTAGTTTGTCCTCTTCTTCCACTGTGAAAACTTGGCTTGTATTTCCTTGAGTATAGAAGATTGAGGAGTGATCTAATCAAGCTGTTTAAAATGTTAAAAGGATTTGATAGGGTAGATACGGATAAACTACTTCCTCTGGTGGGGGAAATAAAATTAAAGTTAGGCCATTCAAAAGCAAAACCAGGAAGCACTTTTTCCACACAAAGGGTAGCAGAAATCTGGAACTCTCTGCCCCGAAATGAGACAGAGATTTTTGTGTGGCAAGGCGATATGGAGCAAAACCGGATAAATGGAGTTGAGGTGCAGATCAGCCATGATTTGACTGAATGGTGGAGTAGGCTCAAGGGGCTTAATGTTTCGAATGTTCCTCTGTTCCTAAAACAGATAGAAAGTACTCATTTAACAAGTCTGCCATTTTCTTATTATCCACTATAGTCTCATCTGCATCTGTCTTTAATGGGCCCACATTCCTCTTCAGCACTGTCTTTCCCTTAATATATTGATGAAAATATTTACAGTTATTCTCATGCTGCATCTCATTACTTTCTCTACACCTGTTCTCCCACTCGACTGAATTTCCACTTTTTCTTGCATTTGTATAAGCCTTCTCTTTTAGCTTGATGCTGTCTCTTACCTTATTTGTTGACCATGTTACTGTACTTAACGACACAAGTGAAGCCTGTGCCATTTAGGGGGGTGTGCTAGTTTTGTATCGTACCAAATACTTCCCACTGTCTGTCTGTAGGTTTACTCATTAACAGTTCAGTTTATTGTGGCCAATTCATTTCTCATCCCTTTGAAGTTTGCCTTATTTAAATTTAAAACTTTTGTTTGTGACTCGTCACATTCTCTCTCGAAGCTAATATCAAATTCAATCATATTTTGGTGACTTTTTGCAAGATGTTCCCTCAAGTCAGATTAACTAATTCTGGTTCATTACTCATCGTTAAAACTATGATAGCCTGTCCCTTGCCAGTTCTAAAACATCTTGGGGATGAAATTGACTTCCTTTGTGCCTCCGGGGGAGGGGCGATAACGGACCGGGCGCGGCGAAATTACTGACACCCGCGAACTTCCATGGCGGGTTAGCGCTGGCGCTAAAACTTACCGCCTCGATCTCCTGCTCCTCAGAGATCGTGACATCATCTGGTGCGCAGCGCCCTGTTATCGCCCCAGATCTGAAATTCGCTTCCGCCCCCTGCAGCATCAACAATGGCAGCTGCAGGAGGCGTTGTCACCTTGGCTGGCTGCTTGGGGAGCGCTAATTAAAGGCAGTGGTGATTAGGTAGGCCAAAATTGAATAATGTCCCCAGTGTGCTGTACTTTGATTTTTTTTCCACCTCCCAATTGATCAGCCCTGCACTCAGAGTGCTGGGGCACCTATGCGCGTATCGCAGGTGCCATCGATGAACATTCCCAGCAGCATTGGCCCTTCCCTTTAAGGGAGGGAAGGAGCCTGTAAAACCAGCACACTGCACGGAACATTGTGCAGCGCTCTGCCACTCCTGCCCCTCTCGCTTCCTTTAGCGCTCCAAGGGAAGTGGTAGCACTTGATTTAGCGCTCCACTGCCCTCTTGGAGCGCGAAACCGGAAGTTCCCATCGAAATGATTGTGTAGCGTCCGGTGATACTTTTGCGCTCCCGCAAAAGTTATCACCCCAAATGGGGCGCTACACAATTTCTAGCCCATAGTTCTAGAAAAGTGTCCCAAATACATTCTAGAAATTCATTGCATTTACTAATTGAGCTGTTCTGCTTCTCCCAGACAATGTCAAAATTGAAGATACAGGGAAACATATAATACAAGAAAAGTCTGAACATGATCTGGGAGCAATGCACTTGTTTACCTATCTGACCTTCAAGAATGACCTCAACGTGTATATAGTTATACAAAGTTTAATGAAAATAATTTCAGAATTGTTCCTCTAAATGTTGCTAGTTTTATGAATCATTTTGATGCAACAGACATTCAGCTAGTGCAACTGATATAATTTTAGGTGCTAACATCGCTTTTAACTCTGAGCTGCCTCTCTTGATCTATTAGTCCAGAATTTAAATTTAATTAAAAAGCTTATAAAACATATCATCAGTCACTAAACCAATGTGTAAAAAACCATACAAAAATTGCAACAAATGTTGATTCTGATTATCAATCCTCTTAAGTAATTAAGTTATTAAATATTTATACATACACAAAAACAATTGAATTTCTAAACCCGACGTATATGTCAGAACTGTGTTCTTCCCTGTGACAATCCATCGAATAGCCGAGCTGACAGAATTCACCCAACTGAGGAAAGTGAGCTCAACTGAAAAGCACCTTGGGAGTTGAACTCGCTACCTTCGAAACTGACCATTTGAGCTGCATGTTAAAAATATTATTTAAATGTAGAAAAGCTGGAACGTGGTAGAGAGATCTGGTAAATCAAGCCACTCAATCTTCGCACACAGATTTCAGGATAATTGTCAGCTATGTACAGCAAACATTTGCCATACATATCAGAATTATTTAAGAAATCCAAGTGGACAATAAATTATTGAAATCAGAGGTACTTACCCACCTAATGGTTGGCTTTAGGAGGAGGCTAAAATGAATCTGTAGTCATCACTGTTATTCATGCATATGCACTCAATTTTAACTCAATATTATGAGATTAATGTGATTCGCTTAAAGAATATACTTCCGTACATGACATTTTGCTGTTGGTAGCTGTTCAACAAAGTTACAAACTCCTACCTTTTACCTTTTAAGATGAACATAATGAAACTTTAAATTGAAAAATCAAAATGCAACAAAAACAGCACATGGTTTTTAGGTAGTTGTGATTAGAAACATATGGCTGTGAAGGCAACCTTACTTATTTCAAGCTAGCAACCTTCTGAATAACCACAATAATAGAATTAATAGCAGTGGCAATAAATCAGTGACAGCCTTGCCAAAAATAAAATGACTGATTCAGCACCTTGGAGCTTCCAGCAGGGAGTCACGCTCAGACAGCACAGGTCAGAGAATTGGCGATACAATGTTACCTCTGACCTGCGCTCCCTTTGAGCATGGACCTCTACTGGGAGTATGGAATTGCTGAAGTTACCTTATATAGTTGACTGCTGTGCTTTAAAATCATTGTTCATTAGCTCTCATTATTCATATCATTCTTACACTATATTTGCTAATAAATTAGCATGTTAATTAGTCACAGGTTAATGCTTTCTAAGACCAAATGCATGCATTTTCCACTCTCTTCACAAAGCTCTTCCTTGTTGTTGCATACATTTTACTGTACAGAAATGTTAATGCTTGCAAGGCAAGTAGATTTCTTCCTTTGCTTCTGAAGTAATAATCCTTCAGGTGAATGGACTGCAGCATTAGTGAGAAAACATGCTTTGTAGGTAGCGTGCCATATGTAACCAAGGTTTTCCATGCAACGTGGACACAAAAGTCTTGGATAATTATATCACTGCATGTAAAGTGAGCTCTTCTATAAATATGCAGATATTCAGAGCATAGTTACTCTTAGTATGGTACTTACCTCTAGTGGTCCTCTTATGATATCAGGCTGTTCACTTCCAACTTCCAGGGCTACATCAACAGATGCAAAAGGACGACTAGCCATCTGCTGTCTTTCCCGCATGAGTTGCTGTTTAAAAAAAAAAGTAGAAGTTGTTGAAAAATTGGGGCACAAAATAATGTCTTCAGGAAAAATTTAACAGTTTGGAAACATTGTATTGTCCTTTTTAAAAAAAATTTGTGTAGACATTCAGACCTGCAATAGTATTTTCACACCATATCAAAAATAAATGAGAACTCAATTATTTTCCCATTTGCTGCCAAGTATACTAGAAACATGCTACATATGCTTTAGATTTCATTTCACTGTATTCTGTAATAGTCAGCATTAGGTTTTCAGAAAAGTTAATTTTAGAAACTAGTGCGTGAAAAGACGAACATGTTTGTAACAGCCATTATAATAACCGGCAGCAGTTCTTTCACAGGTAAGTGGTCAACCAATATGGGTTCAAGTTTCAACTGAATGACTTTTGGGGAACTACCAATGACAATAATGACTCCAATATTGTACCAAAAGTTACATTTAACCAATAAAAAATGCACATAAATTATTAGAATATTCTAAGAAAATAATACAACATAGGCAAGGTTTTTAAACTATGACATAATATCTGGCCACAGTTCATATTTCCTGGGGAGACTGGGTGTTGTGCACAATTATATTTGCAGTGATATTAAGATGAAATACATTCAGTTATTCACATTTCATCTAATAGTGTTTGAACTAGATCATTATAAAGCAGCTTATTGTAAAAGAAATGTCACATTGACTTGTTGGAAAACTGCTAATGTATGACTTAAAGGTCTGGTTACAATAAGGCTGTGATCAATCTTTTAGTGGATTTTTTCCCCCTGAAGAATTAATTTACGGAAGAAAGATTCTTTTCATCCAGAATCAATATGAAGCAAGAGTTGATTTTTACTTTAGAGACTTATACTGTAGGGAATCTAAACTGCATGAAATCCTTGTAATACTTTTCACTTAATGTGTGAAGAGCTTATGTTAAATATCTAAGTAGCTTGTGACTAAATGCTTTCGAATTGTCTTAAAAAGGTGCTTAAACATTTTAAAGCTATCTTAAAAGGTATTTAATTCTCCCAAAAGACAGAACTGACCCCATTTCTGCTCCTTTCACTTGATCAAGAGGATTTAGGGAAATCCTTAAAGCAAAGTCATTATTTTGCTATTAGCAACAAGAGACATTTTCCGTAACAGCTACCTTGAAAACAAAAGTAGTTGTTTGAATCATAAATGTCGCCAGCACAAGAAAGTGGCTAATTAGAAATATAAAGCTTTTCCATTTTAAGGACCACAGAGCTTTCTCAGGGATACTTAATATTAAGCTGGTATTGACTGTGTAGCACTTTTGGAATTAAATAAAAAGATTAATGGTCCAAGCATGTGTTATTTTCCAGCACTGCAAAATTAGTCTATTATCTAGTATGTCTTCGGAAAGGGAGGTCACAAGAGGCATAATATCGTCCAGTAATAAATCACCTTTTCCTGAGGCACAGAAAGGATCGTTACCCAACTTCGAGAATATGCAGCTCATGTTAACCCCTTTCCCACAAATCAAGAGAAAGCTCGAGAGCTCCCTTTCGAAAAACAAACAAGGAAGTAATAAGCTTTGAGAGTACAAAACTACTCCTCCACGGCCTCAAATTCTTGGACGTTTTCCTAAAGTGAGATAGCATCCAAGACCTTAAACTAATGAATAGGAATTTGACATGTGGGATAGTCAGAGTGTGAAAGGCTCAGAGGGTGTAGAATTCTTAAAGTGCATCCAGGAGAGCTTTTTGAGCCAGCATGTAGAAAGTCCTACAAGAGAGGGGGCGGTACTGGACCTAATTCTAGGGAATGTGGCTGGCCAAGTGGAAAAAGTGCTAGTTGGTGAGCACTTTGGTGACAGTGACCATAATATGGTAAGATTTAAGGTGGTCATGGAAAAGGACAGGGATGGGCCGGAAATAAAGGTTCTAAATTGGGGGAAGGCCGATTTTAATAGGATAAGGCAGGATCTGGCCAAAATGGACTGGGATCAGCTACTTGTAGGAAAATCCGCATCGGAGCAATGGGAGGCTTTCAGAAGGGAGATTGAGATCATACAATGGCAACATGTTCCCGTAAAGGTCAAGGGTGGTTCCAAAAACCACAGGGAACCTTGGATGTCAGGGGATATACGAGAATGGATTAGGAAAAAAAGGAGGGCTTTTGGCAGATACAAAAGGCTAAAGACGGAGGAAGCCCTAGAGGAGTACAAAAAGTGCAGGGGATACTTAAAAAAGAAATTAGGAGATCAAGGAGGGGCCATGAAATAACACTGGCGAGCAAAATAAAGGAAAATCCTAAGATGTTTTATAAGTATATTAAGGGTAAGAGGATAACTAGGGAAAAAATAGGGCCCATTAGGGACAAAAGTGGCAATCTGTGTGTGGAGCTGGAAGATGTAGGAGGGGTTCTAAATGAATTTTTTGCATCTGTTTTCACTATGGAGAAGGACGATGTAGACATAGAAATAGGGCGGGGGGACTGTGATATGCTCGAACATATTCACATCGAGAGGGAGGAGGTATTGGCGGTTTTAGCTGGCCTAAAAATGGATAAATCCCCAGGCCCGGATGAAATGTATCCCAGGCTGCTGTGTGAGGCAAAGGAAGAGATTGCGGGGGCTCTAACACATATATTCAGGACCTCTCTGGCCACAGGGGATGTGCCAGAGGACTGGAGAACCACTAATGTAGTACCATTATTCAAGAAGGGAAGTAGGGAAAAACCGGGGAACTACAGGCCAGTGAGCCTAACATCAGTGGTAGGAAAATTATTGGAAAAAATTCTGAGGGACAAAATTTGTCTCCACTTGGAGAGGCAAGGATTAATCAGGGATAGTCAACATGGCTTTGTCAAGGGAAGATCATGTCTGACTAATTTGATTGAATTTTTTGAGGGGGTGACTAGGTGTGTGGATGAGGGTAACGCAGTGGATGTGGTATACATGGATTTCAGTAAGGCCTTCGATAAAGTCCCGCACAGGAGACTGGTCAAGAAGGTAAGAGCCCGTGGAATCCAGGGTGCCTTGGCACATTGGATACAAAACTGGCTTAGTGGCAGAAGGCAGAGGGTGGTGGTCGAAGGTTGTTTTTGTGACTGGAAGCCTGTGGCCAGTGGGGTACCACAGGGATCAGTGCTGGGTCCCTTGCTGTTTGTGGTCTACATTAATGACTTGGATATGAATGTAAAAGGTATGATCAGTAAGTTCGCGGATGATACAAAAATTGGTAGGGTGGTAAATAGCGAGGAGGGTAGCCTCAGTCTGCAGGACGATATAGATGGGTTGGTCAGATGGGCGGAACAGTGGCAAATGGAATTTAACCCGGAAAAGTGCGAGGTGATGCACTTTGGGGGGACTAACAAGGCAAGGGAATACACAATGAATGGTAAGACCCTAGGCAAGACGGAGGGTCAGAGGGATCTGGGTGTGCAAGTACACAGATCCCTGAAGGCGGCGGAACAGGTGGATAAGGTGGTAAAAAAGGCATATGGGATACTTGCCTTCATTAGCCGAGGCATTGAATATAAGAGCAAGGAGGTTATGATGGAGCTGTATAAAACACTGGTTAGGCCACAGCTGGAATACTGTGTGCAGTTCTGGTCGCCACACTACAGGAAGGATGTGATCGCGTTGGAGAGGGTGCAGAGGAGGTTCACCAGGATGTTACCGGGGCTGGAGCGCTTCAGCTATGAAGAGAGACTGGGCAGATTGGGTTTGTTTTCCTTGGAGCAGAGGAGGCTGAGGGGGGACATGATTGAGGTGTACAAAATTATGAGGGGCATAGATAGGATGGATGCTGAGGAGCTTTTTCCCTTAGTAGAGGGGTCAATAACTAGGGGGCATGGATTCAAGGTAAAGGGCGGGAGGTTTAGAGGGGATTTGAGAAAGAACTTTTTCACCCAGAGGGTGGTTGGAGTCTGGAACTCACTGCCTGAAAGGGTTGTGGAGGCAGGAACCCTCACAACATTTAAGAAGCATTTGGATGGGCACTTGAAATGCCACAGCATACAAGGCTACGGACCAAATGCTGGAATATGGGATTAGATTAGACAGGGCTTGATGGCCGGCGCGGACACGATGGGCCTCTATCCGTGCTGTATAACTCTATGACTCTAAGTGATTATCCTCCTTTAGGTTCTTCTGATACAAGGTGACAATTCCCAAAGGTCACAACTCTTTTTAAACTTCAGCCATGTATATTTCAATGGATGATTACAATTACATACTTTTCATTGCTATCCTTGGGAATAACATTCTCCAACATAATGGCTGAATTGGATGTTACACCATTCACAAGAAATTAAAGTTTGATTGAAGTAGAGAGCCATTTAAATTCTAATGATTATTATGGGGAAAATTGAAAACATTAATTGATTCCGCATGTGCTTCTGGATTACTATTTGATAAAGTCACATTGCAGCACAACAACTTGCATTTATATTGTACCTTTAATGTAGAAAACATCCCAAAGAATTTCACAGAGGCAAAAATCAGACAAATATGGACTCTGAGCTATAGAAGGATAAATTAGGAGGGTGACCAAAAGCTTGGTCGAAGAGGGCCCTTTAAGAAGGATCTTAAAAGTTGGAGAGGTGTGGGGTTTTAAAGGAGGTAATTCCAAAGCGAGGGCTTAGCTGTCTGAATGCACAGCTGCCAATGAAGTGCAAAAGGTGGGTGGGGGGGGAATGCACGAGGCCAGTTCACAGGAACGGAGAGTACTTGCAGAGCTGGAGCAGGCTACAGAGATAGGGAGGGGAGAGGCCATGGAGGGATTTAAACAGGAGTACGTGAATTTTAAATTGGAGGCACTGAGGGACTGGGAGCCAGGTAGGGGTGATGGGTGAGCAGGACTGGGTGTAGGATAGGATACAGGCAGCAGAGTTTTGGGTGAGAAGAAGCTTAAAGAATATGGAGGATGGGAGGCTGGTCAGCATTGGAATCGATTGAGTCTGGAGGTGACAAAGAAACGATTGAGAGTTTCAGCAGAAGATGGCCGGAGACAGGGGGTGGGAGGCAGGTGATGCTACGGAAGTGGCAGTTGGCATCTTTGTGATAGAGAGGACATGGGTTCTGAAGCACAGCTCGGGGTCCAATACAGCACTGACATTGCGAACAGTCTTGTTCAACTTGAGACGGTAGCTAGGAACGGGGATGGAATCAGTGGCAAGTTTATGTTGGGGGCTGAAGGTGTTAGAGATTAATGATCACTCCAAAAATAAATCTAGTATGTTCAAAAAAATTATAAATATGCAATAAATGTTTACAAATCTTCATTACACATGAAAAAAAATTAAAGAAACAACAAATAACAACCATCCATTTTCAAGATAACTTGTGAATCAAGCACCTGTCCTAATAAATGCAATATTCGTGCTATTTAAAAATCACATCATCTGCAGTAAGTTCTGCAAGAGACAAAGTGATTGCTTCTGGAGGTGTGCATTTCGAATAGCAGTTAATTAAAATGTACAATATGCAAACAAAAGCATAACTCTCAGATCTGCAACAAACCAATTTGGGATAGAAGAACACGTCTTACATAGATGGTGTCCAAAAATGGAAAACCTTACAGATGTGTTTAAATCATTTCATACCTCTTGCATTTAGTTAAGTATTTTATTGCATCAAATCACTAGTGATTGTAAATAGTTAACAGTGGCTATTCAACATCGAGATAGCCAATATCAAAGTGACAGAATCAAAAGACACTGGTATGTAGAGCATAGTCAAGCAGCTGTGAGAGGCAAATAGGATAATTTGACATTCATCAATTACATCACATCAAATTAGCCTCTATCATTAGTTTGGCTTGATGGAATTCATCAATTCCAATTCAAAGCAGAAAAGGTCAGCCAAAACTACTGTTGGACTAACAGTCACAGTGGGGCTGTGAATAATTGTACTATTGTACCACTTTCCTCCAACATAATCCCCATGCTAAAAGTATTAAAATCACTTGATATGTTTCATTCAATATATAAATATGGATAATGTACATATGCTGTACAACATTATACTGTAGTGAAATCTGTTGTGCGATTTACTTCTAGCCACCAATCTATTAGAATAAAATTAAGGTCCTCACTTGATTTTTACAATTTAATAAAATACATAGGGCCAATTTTTCACTGATCATATGCTATGTGTGTGCGCAAGGAGACGATAGCAGCCAAGATCTGTACTGCAGCATTTTTGCCCTCTTTACGCTTGACATGTATTTTCTGAGGCCTACTGGGTGAGCGAGGGACACTCCCATTTAAATTGAATGCAAATGACGTGGGAAGAACACTTCCCAAATTATTTTCCAGGGATTCTGCTAGGTAGCTAGTTGGAAAATAGGTAGCCCATGTAAATTGGCTGAGAGATATTACAGGGTTGCTCATTCAGATCAGTAAAGGTGCAGACAGCAACTTCCTTTCAACGCTAAGCATATTGTAGCATTCTTCAGTGCAGCACTGTGGTGGTGGATTTTAGGCTGCTGTTTGATAGAAGCTAGTAGGCCTAAATTTTGCTCAGAATTTACAATGCGACTGGCCTTTAAAACCTACAGCAGTGCAAACTCGCCTCCCTCAATCTGGAGTGAGTGCCGATACGGAGTTGGTCACCCTGCTCAATGCTCACCCAGCAAATATTAAAGTAACTGAACCCAGAATAGTGGCAGTGCTCAGCCAAGGTCAAGTTGGACCCATTAGGCGAGCATGCCACCCGAGTTCCACTGGATGAGGGTGGTGGGGAGGGGAGGAAAGTTGTTCCCATAAGGTTCATACTAAGCTGTTAAGAAAGCATTTACTCAGCGCAGATGTCTTGAATTACAAAATCATGTTACAAAAATCAAACCTCTCTGTGTAGATCGTTATGACATTTATTATAAATAACGGTAGTGGAAATGTCACATTCACCCATCTCTGGAGCAGCAGCTCTAAATAGGCTTTATTTAGGTTCAGGACTCCAGTGCAGGATTCACATCACGCGCCAATCGAGTTTCTTGATTAGTACATTTCCTTGCTATTTGCTGATTACAACTCGATTCCTCCTCCATTCGTTTGATACACTTTTATCTGCACCTGCTCTATTCATTTCAGGAAAATAAATCTGAGGAGTTCCACCACATTGGTCTACAACTCATACATCACCTTTAGCAGCAAACCAACAACATATGCACATGCAACAGAGATTTGTCTAGCCAAAGTCTTGCATTCTTGGTGTGGCTGAATATATTCGTACATGAAAAACCACAGTTGCGTCAGGAATTTTCTTCTTCATTAAGAGGAAATGACAGTTTTGTTTTATATACACACCATTTTAAAGATTAAAAATACCTGGTGACACAGAGATTGGGGGGGGGGGGTGGTGGGGGAAGAAGGGTGGGGAAAGTCTTATCTTCCTAAAATAAACACAAACCAGCTTAGATTATCCATTATGGGAAGAATGTGAAGTACATATTATAAAACATTACTTGCATTGTAATGTGTGCCGAGTCAAATCTAAAAGCAAAATTTAAGTAACGGATATGGTTACAGTTTGGAGATCTTTGCTGTTGATCAAAGAGGATCACAATATACTTCATAAAAATTCATAAAACATATTCCATATAAAAGGATAATGAAATCATATGTATTATCTTGTGTAAGAGCAACCTTATTCTGTTGAATAATATATTTTCATAAAATCTACATTTGAGCGAAGTGCATGAGGGTTTATTACTGCCATTATCTGCTGTCTAAATTCTAATGAATTACTACATCATTTCTTCTTGACTAACCTTGCAAGAGACTGTTATTTTTTACAAGACAAATTGATAGTACATAATTTGATCAAAACATCCAGTTCTCGATGAATTCATCAGCACTTGACCAAACACTTTATCGGTGAGAATTTATATTGTGACTCACTACACATACAAGATGTTTAAGTGGAGCTAGCTAACAGCCACAACAGATGGCTGTTTGAACATTGTATTAACATGCTATTGGTTACACGCTAATCATTGCTTTACATGGAAGCAGAATGCAAAAGCATAGCTGCAATTAGATAGGAACATTGCACCACATTATAAGATGCTGATGCATATGCTAAGCAGGATTTCAACCTCTGCTATCTGTGTTTCTAGTACAGGAAACTTTGTGTTATCCGGAGGCTAAATGTCCGGCAAGCTCGAGCCACCGGCAAAAATCAGGAGCCGTTTTGTTAGGTTCTTTTTTCTTCTCGTGGGTTTTTTTTTCTTCTCGTGGCTTTTTTTTCCAACAGTCAGGCTCTGCAAAGTCTCTCTGAAGCTGTTGCTAAGCGACAGAGACGCTTCCAAGGTACGGCCGACTGTTTAGAAGCTGTTAAACAACAGTGCTTGTTGCCAGATACGGAGCTGAAAAGCTCGGTCCCGTCGGTGCCGGATAGCACAAAGTTTCCTGTAGTTTGTGTTTTAATTTGACATTTAAAATATTGGCTCATAATTTGCTGTCAACGGCGAGGCTGATGGCGCTCGTGTTATTTATCCACAAATGCTACACAGTAACGTCAGGCGAGGGCTGATGTGTGGTTAAATGCAGAAGTCCAAAAGTTGCTGTCCGAGATGCGCCACTCAGCCGTTAACTTCTTGAAAACAGTATTTTGCTGTCTGCCTCACCACTGAAATGCATTGAATGGCATGAAGTTCCTGTATTTGTGCGGTAGATACGAACTAATCTTGCAACAGAAAGTTAAGTCTTGTCCAGTTCATTCTAAGTACCCTTTTAATGATGCGATAAGTGTTAATTACTGCTAATACTGAAAATTAACTATTACAAATGGTGGCGTCTTATTCCTTCAGCTTTTAATTGTTGTTGGAGATTTTAAAAATGTAAAATTTAAAATGTAATAAAAAAAAAAAATCCTGTCCTTTTTTCTCTCTCACTTAATCCAATCATAAGAACATAAGAAATAGGAGCAAGAGTAGGCCAATCGGTCCCTCGAGCCTGCTCCGCCATTCAATAAGATCATGGCTGATCTGATCCTAACCGCCAATCCACTATCACAGAACCATCTCCTGAATCTAACAGAATTAGACACACGAAATAGGAGCAGGATCAGGCTACACGGCCCCTGGGCCCGCTCCGCTACCCACAGGGCCATGACCGATCCGAACCTAGACTCATGTCCAAATTCCTGCCCGCTCCCCGTAACCCTTAATTCCCTTTACTTCTAGGAAACTGTCTATATCTGTTTTAAATTTATGTAATGATGTAGCTTCTACAGCTTTTTGGGGCAGCATATTCCATGGACCTACCACCCTCTGAGTGAAGTAGTTCCTCCTCATCTCAGTTTTGAAAGAGCAGCCCCTTATTCTAAGACTATGCCCCCTAGTTCTAGTTTCACCCATCATCGGGAACATCTTCCCCGCATCCACCCGATCCAACCCCTTCACAATCTTATATGTTTCAATAAGATCACCTCTCATTCTTCTGAACTCCAATGAGTAGAGTCCCAATCTACTCAACCTCTCCTCATATGTCCATCCCCTCATCCCCGGGATTAACCGAGTGAACCTTCTTTGTACTGACTCGAGAGCAAGTATGTCCTTAAGTATGGACACCAAAACTGTACGCAGTATTCCAGGTGCGGTCTCACCAATACCTTGTACAACTGAAGCAATACCTCCCTATTTTTATATTCTATCCCCCTAGCAATGAAAGCCAACATTCCATTGGCCTTCTTAATCACTTGCTGCACCTGAAACCTTTTGAGTTTCGTGCACCAGGACCCCCAGATCCCTTTGTACTTCAGTACTTTCCAGTTTCTTGCCATTAAGATAATAACTTGCTCTACGATTTTTCCTGCCAAAGTGCATAATCTCACACTTTCCAGTATTGTATTCCGTCTGCCAAATCTCGGCCCACTTACTTAGCCTGTCTATGTCCCCTTGCAGGTTTTTTATGTCCTCCTCACTCACTACTTTCTCCCCCATCTTAGTATCATCTGCAAACTTTGATATGTTACACTCGGTCTCCTCCTCCAAATTGTTAATATAGATTGTAAAGAGTTGGGGACCCAGCACTGACCCCTGCGGAACACCACTAGTTACTGATTGCCAGTCTGAGAATGAACCATTTACCCCAACTCTCTGCCTTCTGTTAGATAGCCAATCCTCTATCCATGCCAGAATATTACCCCCAATCCCGTGATTTTTTATCTTAAGCAATAATCTTTTGTGTGGCACCTTGTCAAATGCCTTTTGGAAGTCTAAATACACTACGTCCACTGGTTCCCCTTTATCCACCCTATATGTTACTTCCTCAAAGAACTCCAGCAAATTTGTCAAACATGACTTCCCCTTCATAAAACCATGCTGACTTTGTCCTATTAAATTATTATCCCAATGTCCTGTTACTGTCTCCTTAATAATGGACTCCAAAATTTTACCTACCACAGATGTTAGGCTAACCGGTCTATAGTTTCCAGCCTTCTGTCTACTGCCCTTTTTAAATAAGGGTGTTACATTAGCAGTTTTCCAGTCTGCCGGGACCTTTGCCGAGTCCAGGGAGTTTTGGAAAATTATTACCAATGCATCCACAATCCCTACCGCCACTTCCCTCAAGACCCTAGGATGTAAGCCATCAGGTCCAGGTGATTTATCCGCCTTGAGTCCCATTATTTTACCGAGTACCACTTCCTTAGTGATTTTGATTGTGTTTAGCTCCTCCCCCCCTTTAGCCCGTTTGTCCAGTGTTGGGATATTCTTAGTGTCTTCTACTGTAAAGACTGATATAAAATATTCATTGTGTTTTTGCCATCTCCATATTTCCCACCATTAATTTCCCGGTCTCATCCTCTAAGGGACCAACATTTACTTTAGCCACCCTTTTTCTTTTTATATAACTTTTTATATAAAACCCACTCTTTATTTCTCTTTCTGTACCTGATTTGACATTGAATTTACCCACTCTAATTTACATTTTCTGCTCAGTCAGGGAAAAATTTTGTTCAGATCACACAGATCACAGAAACCCCACAGTGCAGATAGAGGCCATTTCGGCCCATCGAGCCTGTTCTCAAATAGAAGACCTTGAGTTCCACTCCAGCGCTGTGGATTTATTTTCCTCGGTCAAATTAGTACTGTTGCATCTTTGTGATGCAGGTAGCTGCCAAACTGACATTAAAAAAAAGGAAAAAAAGAGAACAGACCCAACTTGCTTAACCTCCCTTCATAATGTAGATTCCTACAGCTGGAATAATTTTGGTTGTTCGCCTTGGTGCCTTTGCTCACACTCAATAAATATCCTCATCCAATGGCCTGGGCAAGATTAGAAAGCACTGTGTAAAAGATTCAACTACACACATCACGTCATGACACAATACATGCTCTATACTAGTACTCTGTTCAAGTACTTTGTGCAATTTCGATCTTTTAATTAAAAAGGAATCTTGTACCTTTCATGTCATTGCGTTATAATAAAAACAAACGACTGAGGGCTATGACAAAATATTGTCTTGATTTTCAGAGTAGGGTTGATTGTATAGTAAACGCCAGATACAAAAGAATAAGGTATTATTTCATTACAAGATTTCAAAGCAAAAGGTTATTTTTATTGTTGCATCACTTTAGAGACCAAAGCTCTCCAGAGAATCAGTAATAGTAAATGTCACTTTAGATTATGTAACTGGATTAGAGTCAATTATTTCAGGAATTGTAGTCTAGTGGTACAATAAAATCCAATTAAACACCATAAAGATGGCTTACAATACTGTCCTAAATATGGTGCATAAATATAAATAATAAGAATTACACAGCATGCTCTATCAGGAAAGTTCCAGCTCTACATCGAATCTACATATTTTGTTAGTTCTGAATTTCTCATTATTTATATAGAAACCTTATACACCAAAGGGAAAATTAACTAAGCTAATTATTGAAATTCTCGTTCAATGTAAATGTCAAATATATTTATTAAAAGCAGGTCAGGAATGAAGCCCATGCTTTTACTACTGTACACAGCCCTTTTAACATCAGACATCCACATGCCCACTTTGGTAATTAATCCTTTGAGGCATACAAAAAGTTTAATGCCTGCTCTAGATACATAAAACTGTGCATAGTATTCCATTGTTAAATAAATAGCAATGATAGATATGATCCTTCTGCTCTTGTTGACCCATTAATTTATGTTAACAAGCACTCCTTTTTCACAACCTACGCTTCCAATTTAACAAGTTGCAACCGCTGCACGTCATGCGCCACAGATTAGTTAAGTACTTCAAACAGGCAAAGATAAACAAAGCCAATTGTAGCAGCATTGTAAAAGATGCACTTAGCTAATCATCGTCGCTGGGTCAAAATCCTGGAACTCCCTCCCGAACAGCACTGTGGGAGTACCTTCACCACACAGACTGCAGCGGTTCAAGAAGACGGCTCACCACCACCTTCTCAAGGGCAATTAGGGATGGGCAATAAATGCTGGCCTTGCCAGTGGCACCCACATCCCATGACCAAATTTAAAAAAAAAATCTATATGGTGATATACAATCAATAGAACTACAGGCAGTGTTCATTATTATTTTTATTGAAACACTACCCTTATACAGTGGTTAGAGAATACGGGTGCCTAGTTTTTTGCACACACACACACACACACCAATCTCTATAAGGCACTGAATGAAGACTCTCTTTAAATGTTCAGAGGCTATTATAGCTACCTTGTTCTTCAACAATACAGCTGTTATGAATCATTATTTGAGGGCATTCTTTTCAGTCCTACTGGCCTTGATTTCCACAAAATCGAGAACTACATTTTTTTTCAACTTCAACAACATCAGCACTTGAGTCTGCATTTCAGCAGAGGGAAAACCATTTTAAAATATGAACAACTTCTCTCCCTCTCCCTCATGTAAACGGGAATACTTCTGGAAGCTTGGGCTCTTAATTGCACTGCCTCAGGATTTTATTTTTTTATACTGGGAGATTCATTAGTGAAATAGTTTTCTGTATGTTAACATTTCTGTACATCTTGTCCACTGGTAATTTTTTTTAGGCGAGCCCAGTAGTTTCGCATTGCGTAAATTTGCCCGTGTTGTCCTTCGCACAAGTAATATTACTGGTAACACTGCCCACAAGACAAGAAAAAAGCACCACATGCGCCTCAACACTTCAGAAACAAACTGACATGCGGCGGCGGTAGGCTGGAACAGGCAATGTGATGAAGGCTTCAAAACTACATGGAATAGTATTGGAAGACTGGCACTGGAGACAAAGACCCATACACTTTACACACCAGTGTAACTGCCTTCAATTCAATATTATGTACCATTTAGAATTACAGGAAACTCTCTTTTAACCGGCACCTAAATATCCGGAAATCACTCTTAACCGGCAAAATTCAGGAGTAGGTTCAGGTAAGTTTTACTATATATTAGTGGCCGTGTAACCTGGGTTCCTGGATCTGTGGCCGTGTAACCGGGGTTCCTGCACCTGTGGCCGTGCAACAGGGACTCCTGGATCTATGGCCGTGTAACCGGGACTCCTGCACAAGTGCCAGGTAACCGGGGTTCCTGCACCTGTGGCCGTGCAACAGGGACTCCTGGATCTATGGCCGTGTAACCGGGACTCCTGCATAAGTGCCGTGTAACCGGGGTTCCTGGATCTGTGGCCGAGTAAGCGGGTTTCCTGCACCTGTGGCCGTGCAACAGGGACTCCTGGATCTGTGGCCGTGTAACCGGGACTCCTGCACAAGTGCCGTGTAACCGGGGCTCCTGCACCTGTGGCCGTGTATGGGTACCTTGGTAAGTATACCTCTCTGTAATCCGGACTTTTTGATCAACCGGCACCATGCCGGTCCCGTCGGTGCCGGATAAAAAAAGAGTTTCCTGTACATAGAAACTATACTGAATATAATATGCTTGGCTTAGTGAGTAAATGATACAACACGAGAAAGGTCCAGTTTCAATTCTTAGTCTGTGCTCAGCTGGGTAAACAATCTGTGAATTCCTTTGGACAAAGGCCTAAGCTTGGTTATCTTTATGTCTCATATTTGTTGAAATTTTTGATTGTCCTATTAGATCCATCGATTTAAAACGAAAGAAAGCATTTTTGTTGCTCAGTTTATTGCATTATTTTTGCCTATCCAATAATTTCCATATATTTGGAGTGTTTCAAATGATGCTGTGAAATGTTTTTTTTTTTAAAAACAGGCATTTGCAAATATCCGTAGCAAGATGGCCCCCAGCTGTCTATGGCTAAGATTTAGTGTTGTGTAAAAGATCTCAGCTTACTTGGAAACCGAGTGAGCATGGGAGAAGGGGGAAGCTTCAACTGTCTCAAACACATCTTTTCTGCTTTGAGGCATAATCTACGCTGACGCTTCAGTGCAGTGCTGAGTGAGTGCTGCAGTGTAGGAGGTGCTGTCTTTCATTTGAGACGTTAAACTAAGGTCCTGTCTGCTTCCTTAGGTGGAGGTAAAAGATCCTATGTCACTATTCGAAGAGCAGGTGTGCTCGCCAATACTTACCCCTCAATTATTATCACTAAAAACAGATTATATGTCATTTATCACAGTGCTGTTCCTGGGACTGTGCTGTGCACAAATTGGCTGCTGTATTTTTCTATAGTAACTACAGTTCAAAGGTACTTCATTGGCTGCAAAGCATAGTGGCTCTCTTCTGCACATTGGCAATGTTTCAGTGCATGTGCAAAAGAGGTAAATCATAATGCTTCATGGAACAAGCTCAACCAGATTGAGAAACTCGGCGGGTCCGTGGCAGATGATGTCGGTGGCAGGTCCCGGCCTCGCTGCTGGCTCCAGCTCGCTGTCCAAAATTATTTTCCCCTGATTGGGCTTGTTAAGCCTGCCCAGCACTTTTGCTGGCCAATTGAAGGAAGTGGGTCTGATGACGCCATTTGATGACACGTCATCAGCCTGTTTCCTCAAAGGGAACATGCGCAAATTGATTTTGACATAGAGGTGCTGCAAACACTGACAAGCACTGCAAAGAGGTGCAGGGCTGCACCCAGGCTCTCCCTTGACTCCCTCCATATGCTTCTGGAGGGAGTCACAGCACACAGGGAGGTCCTCTTCCCTTCCCATGGGTGGAAGAGACCTCCCCAGGAGATCAACACAGCCTGGTTGCACATTGCACAGGAGGACACAAGCAGGGATGTCGTCAGGAGGTCCAGGCTGCAGTGGCACAAACCTTTTAATGATCTCAGTAGGTCACGAAACGTTAGTACAAAGCCATACTCAATGTCATCCTGCTGTGTCTCTCATCACATCCCCGTCACTCTGCCTTCCCTACCCTACTCCTGCACATCCTTACTCACACCAACTTACCTTGCACCTCCACCCATCCCTCTCTACGTTATCACTTCCCCATCTCACACTCGCCCTCATCCAATCACACCAACTAATATCACACAAGGGTAGACACTTGGGCATTTTATGCAATGTTCATGTAAAGTTTCTGTTAATGTGCTGTCAAACATTGAAATCTTTATTTCAACACTTAGCGTTCTTGGACAGATTTGTGTGAACCTTTGGAAGCGGCTTAGTGAGTTGCAGTGAATGGTGAGACATAACGGTACCCCCGGCAATGGGGATGAGTGTGAAAGGAATGGCTTGGGCATTGTAGGGTTGCTTTATGGTGCCTACCTGGTGCATCATGTGGCAGCCAGGGTGTACAGCGTTAAGTGAAGTAAATCTGGCCATGGTGAGGCCATCCCTGGCAGCAATGTGGTCGGGTGCTGATGCCCTCTGTCCTGTGCAGCATCAGTTGATTGTGGAGAAGGATGGTGGTGTTGGTGTGTCTAGTTTTGTTGGTGTTGTGGCTGATCGTGGTGGGATTCTGAGGACACGAAAATTGGTGGGGTGGTAAATAGCGAGGAGGGTAGCCTCAGTCTGCAGGACGATATAGATGGGTTGGTCAGATGGGCGGAACAATGGCAAATGGAATTTAACCCTGAAAAGTGTGAGGTGATGCATTTTGGAGGGACTAACAAGGCAAGGGAATACACAATGAATGGTAAGACCCTAGGAAAGACAGAGGATCAGAGGGACCTTGGTGTGCATGTACATAGATCCCTGAAGGCAGCAGAACAGGTGGATAAAGTGGTTAAAAAGGCATATGGGATACTTGCCTTCATTAGCCGAGACATAGAATATAAGAGCAGGGCGGTTATGATGGAGCTGTACAAAACGCTGGTTAGGCCACAGCTGGAATACTGTGTGCAGTTCTGGTCACCACACTATAGGAAGGATGTGATTGCTTTGGAGAGGGTGCAGAGGAGATTCACCAGGATGTTACCTGGGCTGGAGCACTTCAGCTATGAAGAAAGACTGGACAGGCTGGGGTTGTTTTCCTTGGAGCAGAGAAGGTTGAGGGGGGACCTGATTGAGGTGTACAAAATTATGAGGGGCATAGATAGGGTAGATAGAAAGGAACTTTTTCCCTTAGAGGGGTCAATAACAAGGGGGCATAGATTCAAGGTAAGGGGCAGGAGGTTTAAAGGGGATTTGAGGAAGAACTTTTTCACCCAGAGGGTGGTTGGAATCTGGAACTCACTGCCTGAAAGGGTGGTAGAGGCAGGTATCCTCACAACATTCAAGAAGCATTTGGATGAGCACTTGAAATGCCATAGCATACAAGGCTACAGACCAAATGCTGGAAAATGGGATTAGATTAGACAGGGCCTGATGGCCTGCGCGGACGCGATGGGCCGAAGGGCCTCTTTCTGTGTTGTGCAACTCTATGAGCAAGGTGAGATAGTTTCAAGGGCACTGATGCTGATGTAATAGATGGCAGGTGAAGTAGAGATGACAGAGGCGATCTGAAATGGTGAGAGGTTGTTCCAATGAGGGGACACTGGATAGAGTTTACTCCACCAAACACTTGCAACCTGCATAAAGCTCAATCTGTCTTCCAAATGCAGTAAGCAACAGCTTCTGAGCTTGGAAAGTAACAGATGTGAGATGGGAGCTTTTATAGCACATTTGCAGCTGTGAATAATGAGATGATCCCATGGTGATACAATTCCTGACCTGCTTACCTGACGTGATCCCCGAGTAGCGTGAACCTCGTAAAATGTAAAGGTGAGCTCAAAATAGATCTTAATGGTCTGTTAACAAGGTCATAATGCCCTGAATTGCCTCCCCCGCCGCTGCGTGTCGGGTCTGTTCAGCGCTGACAGACCAGACATCTGGGAAAGGTGTGTGGCGGCAGGGTCCCGACCCACTGTCAAAAAGAAACATTTTCCCACCTGACCCATCACCAAACGTGCCCGCTGACCCCCTAAAAAATTCCCCCCACTGATTTTGTAGCCACAGTGCAAACGAGGGGCCAAAAAGTTGATTGCTTGCTCAAAATGCAACAACGGGAATTGTTGAATTTCTACAGTTCCTTCCAATTTTGTAGGCAAATAAGGTGCTTTTTTGTTTATCCCAGCAGAAAATTCAAATGCTTCTTTAAAACACCACAATTCTTATTATGATTGACAGAGAGATTGGCCATTCACATACTCCCTGCTTTGTAAGCCCTACGCTATCTTTCAGCATCTGGTTGACCAGAGTGGCATGCACACTGACACAAGTGCATCCTGGAAGTTGTAATCGACCAGTTTGACATGCACAGAAGTGAGATGACGCACAGTGAGAGTCCGATACTTAAATGAACATCTTCGCTCCAGTAGGATAATGGAACCTGGGAATGCAACAGAGCTCAAGCTGCAGACAGCAGAGAATAGGACAAACATGTAAAATCCATTTTATCTTATCTGGTACATAGGGCACATATTTCATTGCAGTACCTGTTACTCCTGTAGGTGGTATCGTGATGGGCCTTTTCAGTATTAAAGGTGTCATGCTGTACTATACGCAAACACTGCTATCTTATGGTAACAGTACATCACCTGCATTATTTTCTCTAACTAAAATTCTCTAATGTCCAAACTAAGGGTTTAAACAAAATAAGATTTTTTTTTTAAATTATGTATTTCACAATCACATGATTAAATGAATCCACTAACTTTTCATTTGTGCCTTTTAATGCCTTCATAAAGTTTTCACTTGAAGGCCTCGGGCTCTTGTAAGCCTGTGCTTGGATGTGATATTTTTGCTCAGCGCTGTGATTCTGCAGCTGAATTTGGATTGTACAGTCTTAGCATCTGCAATGTGCCTAATTTCCCAGGATGCATTAGTATCAGTAACTATATTGATTGCATTTTTTCTTTTGCTTTTTTTTATTGCTTTCTACTCGGCAGCTCTTCTTCAAACAAGAGGACAAATATATGTTTTATTGAGGTAAGCTTCATAATTTTTTTAATATTGTAGCTATAAGAAAATTAGATAAGAATGACATGGCTCTGTTTACACCTGTTGTTTTTGTTTTGTGTTGTATATACTTCGTAAAATCCATTAAGTTGGGTGGAGTGAAGAGAAAAACAGAGGGGGAGAGGCTGACAGACTTCATGTTGATGTCAGTTTGATTTTCAAAAGAAACCACCAGTAGAATTGTGAAGCCAATTGCTCACCTGTGTTTTTCTGACAGTTAGGTAATCACTAATTCCTTACACTTGTGGGACTGAGATTATAATTGGCAACATCTCTCTCCCTCCCCCTCCCTCTCCCTCTCCCTCTCCCTCTCCTCTCCCTCTCCTCTCCTCTCCTCTCCCTGTCTCTCCCACCCCTCTCCCTCCCTAGCGCCTCAGGCCCGGCCCGACTGACCTCAGCTGAGCTCCCGCTCCGGCCCGAGCCCCCGTGCGCGGCCTAGCGCCTCAGGCCGGGCCCGACTCACCTCAGTACCAGAACGGAGTCAGTCCGACAGCGGGAGGCCGGGCGCCCATCGCTCCGAAGCGAGCTCGGGGTTCCTCATGTTGAACCAGGCGGGCCTTTGGAGCCGGTTGGCCGGGTGGCAGTCGAAGGCCTTTCACTCCAGACTCCAGTGTTAGATTTCGGTCGGGGACAGCGGCGACGGTGCCCCGGGCCTCCGACCCGAAGAGCTCGGCAGTGACATCCTGCAGAGCGGAGAGGCTGGGGTGACAGGAGAGAGGGGAGAAAGCAGAGAGGAGGAGGAGGCCCAAACTAACAATGGCCGCAGCTAACGGCAGTTTGAAGGATTAGGCCCCGCCCCCACACGCAATGAAACGCCCCCCGTGACGCAGCGCGCTCCCCCCGTAGGAATGGTCAACCTTCACGTCACTCAATGCTAATGAGCGGATTCCCCCGTATGATTGGCCAACCCGCTAATGAGCGGATTTTTGAACTTTTTTGTATACTGTCCGAACAATTTTTGTCTGACCAAAAAGTAAATACGCCTAGTAGACTCTCCTAATCATAACCTTTCTTTTGATATAACATATGTGTAGGTACGCTCTATAACTTTTGAGTGATGCCCGGACAGACAGACAGACGGATCCTTTTATTTATATAATATATACTAGCTGGAGTGCCCGGCGGTGCCGAGGGTTTTTTGAGGGCATGTTGTTATGAAAAAAGTAGAAATAATTTATATATATATATATATATATATATATATATATATATATATAAATAAAATGAGTTTGTCTGTCTGTGTGGGAAGGAAAGAGAGAGAGAGAGGGAAAGAGAGAGAGACAGACTCGGGGGGGGGGGGGGGAAAAGAGAGGCCCAGGGATCGAGAGAGCGACCGGGGGGGAAGGGAGCGACCGGGGGGGGGGGGGGGGGGGGTGGGGGGGGGGGGGAGAGGGAGCGACCGGGGGGGGGGGGGGAGGGAGCGACTGGGGGGGGAGAAAGCGACTGGGGGGGGAAGAGAGCGACTGGGGGGGGGGGAGAGAGCGACTGGGGGGGGGAGAGAGCGACTGGGGGGGAGAGAGCGCGACTGGGGGGAGAGAGCGAGAGAGAGAGACTGGGGGGGGAGAGAGCGACTGGGGGGGAGAGAGCGCGACTGGGGGGGGAGAGAGCGCGACTGGGGGGAGAGAGCGAGAGAGAGAGACTGGGGGGGGAGAGAGAGACTGGGGGGAAGAGAGAGAGAGAGAGGGAATGGGGGAGAAGAGAGAGACTGGGGAGAGAGAGAGAGAGAGAGAGAGAGAGAGAGAGAGAGAGGGGGGAAGGGAGAGAGAGAGAGAGAGGGAAGAAGAGAGGGAAGAGGAGAGAGAGAGAGAGAGAGGGGGGAAGGAGAGAGAGAGAGAGAGAAATTTTTTAAGCTTCAGGCCCGCCGGTCTGTAATGGCCGCCACTCACCTCAGTAATGGCAGTTTGAAGGATTAGGCTGATATACCTATCAATTCGTCCAATGAAAAGCGACGAGTTAGGAAAGTAACTATAGGTTTTTATTGACTAAATAACAGAGCCCACCCTCATGGGTGATCGGATCCAGCAAGGAGGAATACCAGCCAGTCGACTACCTTTATACCTGGGCAGGTAGGTGGAGCCATGGGCGGAGTCAGTGATGGTCAGCCCAGGTATAACAGTGTGACAAGAGGCGACCTCGTATAGTGATACAACAGTGAGAACAATATAACAGTGATAACTATAGTGTAACGATAGTGAACGATAAAAGTGGTTTACCACATTCACCCCTTCTTTAGATTTGAGTCCGGCGGGGTGAAGTGTACTACCAGTTCTGGTATGTCAGTCTGTCCGGAGGCCTCGTAAGCCTCTCCGATCGTCGCAGCGGCGGTGTTGCATTATCCGGTGTTAATGCTGGTGTCTGCGTGGTCGGCGAAGGCTCGTGGGGTTCCGGCATGCCGTCTACCTGGGCTGGAATTGGGGGGGTGGTGGGGGGGGGTAAAGGTGGTGTCTCCGGAGTGCCCGAGGGTGCGAGGTCTCGTAAGGAGACAGTATCCTCCCGCCCGTCTGGGTAAGCCACGTAGGCGTACTGGGGGTTGGCGTGCAGGAGGTTCACCATCTCGACCAGGGGGTCCGTTTTATGGGCCCTCACGTGCTTTCGCAGCAGGACGGGCCCCGGAGAGGTCAGCCAGGTTGGTAGAGTGGTTCCCGTAGTCGACTTCCTGGGGAAAACAAACATTCGTTCTTGGGGGGTGGCGTTAACGGCAGTGCAAAGTAGTGACCGGATGGAATGCAGCGCTGTCGGGAGGACTTCCTGCCAGCGGGAGGTTGGGAGGCCCTTAGACTTTAAGGCTAAGATGACGGCCTTCCAGACAGTCGCGTTCTCCCTTTCCACCTGGCCGTTCCCTCGGGGGTTGTAGCTGGTGGTCCTGCTTGCTGCAATACCTCTCGCTAGTAGGAACTGGCGGAGTTCCTCGCTCATGAAGGAGGAGCCCCGGTCACTATGTATATAGTTCGGGAACCCAAACAAGGCGAAGAGTTCGTTCAGGCATTTAATGACCGTGGTACTGGTCATGTCTGGGCAGGGGAAGGCAAAGGGGAAACGGGAGTACTCATCAACGATGTTGAGGAAGTACACATTACGGTCGGATGACGGTAGGGGCCCCTTAAAGTCGATGCTCAGGCGCTCGAAGGGGCGGGTGGCCTTGATCAGGCTTGCTTTGTCCGGCCTATAGAAGTGCGGTTTGCACTCGGCACAGGTCTGGCAGTTCCTGGTCATGGTCCTGACCTCCTCGATGGAGTAGGTCAGGTTGCGGGCCTTAATGAAATGGTAAAGTCTGGTGACCCCGGGGTGGCAGAGGTCGTTGTGGAGGGTCTGAAGTCTATCAATATGCGCGCTGGCGCATGTAATTCGTGAAAGAGCATCAGGGGGTTCGTTCAGCTTACCTGGCCGGTACAAGATCTCATAATCGTAGGTGGATAGCTCGATTCTCCACCTCAAGATCTTGTCATTCTTGATTTTGCCCCTCAGCTTGTTATTAAACATGAAAGCGACCGAACGCTGGTCGGTGAGGAGGGTAAATCGTTTGCCTGCCAGGTAATGCCTCCAGCGTCGTACCGCCTCCACGATCGCCTGGGCTTCCTTCTCGACCGACGAGTGTCGGATCTCAGGGCCCTGTAGGGTCCTTGAGAAGAAGGCCACCGGCCTCCCCTCCTGGTTAAGGGTAGCGGCTAGGGCGAAGTCGGATGCATCGCTCTCCACTTGGAAGGGGATGGACTCATCCACTGCGTGCATTGTGGCCTTGGCTATGTCTCCCTTAATGAGGGAGAAGGCCGCGCACGCCTCCTCCGTGAGGGGGAAGGATGTGGACTTCATGAGGGGTCTGGCTTTGTCCGCATAATTGGGCACCCATTGGGCATAGTAGGCGAAGAGTCCCAGGGTTCTCTGAAGTGCCTTAGGACAGTGGGGGAGGGGTAGCTCCATGAGGGGGCGCATTCTTTCGGGGTCGGGGCCGATGACTCCGTTCTCTACTACACAGCCGAGGATAGCAAGGCGTGAGGTGTTAAACACACATTTCTCCTTATTGTAGGTGAGGTTCAGCCGTTGGGCCGTACGGAGGAATTTCTCCAGATTCACATCATGGTCCTGCCGGTCGCGGCTGCAGATGGTGACGTTATCTAGATAAGGGAACGTAGCCTGCAGTCCGTTCTGGTCGACCATCCGGTCCATCTCCCTTTGGAAGACCGACACCCCGTTGGTGACACCGAAGGGGACCCTAAGGAAGTGGTAGAGGCGCCCGTTCGCCTCGAAGGCGGTATACTGGCGGTCCTCCGGGCTGATAGGGAGTTGGTGGTAGGTCGACTTAAGGTCGATGGTCGAGAATACTCGGTATTGTGCAATCTGATTGACCATGTCAGATATGCGGGGAAGGGGGTATGCGTCCAGCTGGGTGTACCTGTTTATGGTCTGGCTGTAGTCGATGACCAAGCGATTTTTATCGCCGGTCTTAACGACCACGACCTGGGCACGCCAGGGGCTGCTGCT
Organism: Somniosus microcephalus; assembly: GCF_052327205.1. NCBI lineage: Eukaryota > Metazoa > Chordata > Chondrichthyes > Squaliformes > Somniosidae > Somniosus > Somniosus microcephalus. The sequence goes on from NC_140994.1 coordinate 29,899,582, forward strand.
CCCCTCGATGATGCCCTCTTTCAGGAGGCGCCGCACCTCATAACTAATGAAGGCCCTGTCCCCGGCGCTGTACCGCCTGCTCTTGGTAGCGACGGGTTTGCAGTCGGGGGTTAGGTTAGCGAACAGGGAAGGTGGCGGGACCTTGAGGGTGGATAGGCTGCAGGTGTTACGCGGTGGGCGGTTTAACATCCGCTGGTTGTCGACTGAGTGGGGGGAGGGGTCCACCGTATGCTAGGGTGACACTTTGGAGGTGGGATTGGAAGTCCAGCCCTAGTAGGACGGCAGCGCAGAGCTGGGGGAGGACGAGGAGTTTAAAGTTTTTATACTCCGTACCCTTAACCGACAGGGTCACAACACAGTAGCCGCTGATGTCCGTGGCGTGGGACCTTGATGCCATCGAGATTCGGTTGCGCGTTGGCAGGACGGGGAGGGAGTAGTGGCTCACCGTGTCTGGGTGGATGAAGCTCTCCGTGCTTCCGCTGTCGAACAGGCAGGTCGTGGCGTGGCCGTTTACTTTCATGTCCATCATCGACTTGGACAGGTGATGCGGGCGGGCTTGATCCAGAGTGACGGAGGCTAGTGTGTAGCTGAGCGAGTCGTTGTCGTCTGCGGGTGAGGCGGTCGTCGGGTCTGGAGGCACGGTGGCAGTCGAGTGTGGTGGGTAAAATGGCGTCTCCCACGAGGTTGGACAAAATGGCTGCCCCCATAACTCACATGAGGCACTATTGGGGTCGGTTGCCTTGATCAAAGATGGCCACCCCATGACTCACGTGTGGGGATGCTGGCCTCTGTTGCCTTGAAGGAAGATGGCTGCCCCCACAGTTCGCATGAGGCACTGCTGGCCTCTGAAGATCCACTTCTGCAGGCCTTAGCAAGGTGGCCTTTCTTCCTGCAGGTTGAGCAGGTGGAGTTCCTAGCTGGGCAGCGCGACCTCGGGTGTTTCTCCTGGCCGCAGAAAAAGCAGCCGCGGGGGTCCGATGTCGGAGCCAGTACCGGGGGCGGCGGTCCCGATCGGGTCCGGGACGCCGACGCTGAGGTAGGTCCCGGGGGCGGCGCGGTGAAGGGTATTGCGGTAGGGGTCGGGCCCGAGTCCAAGGGTTGCGAACAGTACCTGGAGAACGCCTCCTGGTCCCGATGGGCCACCTCCAGGGAGAGAGCGAGGGCTGCAGCTTTGTCCAGGTCGAGGTCCTTTGCTTCCAGTAATCGCTGCCGTGAGTAGTCGGACCGTAGGCCTTTCACGAAGGCATCGCGGACGTTGTCTTCCGTATTTTCTGCCGCCGTTACTGCTTTAAAGTTACAGTCTCTGCCGAGTGCTTGTAGCACCCGTAAAAATTCCTCCACCGGCTCCCCTGGCAGTTGCGGGCGGGACCTTAGGAGGTGCCTGGTATACATGGGGTTTACCGGGGTTTGGTACTGTCTTTTCAGCCGGTTGATGGCGTCCTCGTATGTTTTAAGGTCCCGGATGAGCGCGAACACTTCAGGTCTCAGTTGGGCGTTCAGAACTCTTAGCTTGGATCTCTGAGGCACGTTGGACTCTTCCAGGTAGGCTTCAAAGCAGCCCAGCCAGTGATCGAAGTCGAGGGCTGCGTTCGCTGCCCGTGGATTTAGATCCAGGTACGGTGGTCTGAGGGCTCGCAGCCAAGCCGGCTGTTGTGATTGTTGCGGCTCGGCGTCTGAAGGCTGCTGTGGCTGTTGTGGCGGGGCGTCTGGATGAGACATCTTAAAATTTAGTCAATAAAATTGATATACCTATCAATTCGTCCAATGAAAAGCGACGAGTTAGGAAAGTAACTGTAGGTTTTTATTGACTAAATAACAGAGCCCACCCTCATGGGTGATCGGATCCAGCAAGGAGGAATACCAGCCAGTCGACTACCTTTATACCTGGGCAGGTAGGTGGAGCCATGGGCGGAGTCAGTGATGGTCAGCCCAGGTATAACAGTGTGACAAGAGGCGACCTCGTATAGTGATACAACAGTGAGAACAGTGAGAACAATATAACAGTGATAACTATAGTGTAACGATAGTGAACGATAAAAGTGGTTTACCACATAGGCCCCGCCCACAAACGCCATGAAACACCCCCCGTGACGCACCGATTGGTCAACCATCAGGTCACTGAACTGTAGGATTGGTCAACCATCACGTCACTCAACGCTAATGAGCGGTAGGATTGGTCAACCGCTAATGAGCGGATTTTTTCCCGTTTATTGTCTACCGTCCGAACAATTTTTGTCTGACCAAAAAGTAAAGACGCCTAGTAGACTATCCTAATCATAAGCTTTCTTTTGATATAACATGTGTAGGTACGTTCTATAACTTTTGAGTGATGCCCAGACAGACAGACAGAACTATCCTTTTATATATATACTAGCTGAAGTGCCCGGCGGTGCCGAGGCTTTTTCGAGGGCATGTTGTTGTTGGAAGAGAGAGAGAGAGCGACTGGGGGGGGGAAGAGAGAGAGCGACTGGGGGGGGGAAGAGAGAGAGCGACTGGGGGGGGGGAAGAGAGCGAGCGACTGGGGGGGGGGGAAGAGAGCCGAGGAGCGACTGGGGGGGAAGAGAGCGAGCGACTGGGGGGGGAAGAGAGAGCGAGCGACTGGGGGGGAAGAGAGCGAGCGACTGGGGGGGAAGAGAGCGAGCGACTGGGGGGGGGGGAAGAGAGCGAGCGACTGGGGGGGAAGAGAGCGAGCGACTGGTGGGGGAAGAGAGCGAGCGACTGGGGGGGAAGAGAGCGAGCGAACTGGGGGGGAAGAGAGCGAGCGACTGGGGGGGAAGAGAGCGAGCGACTGGGGGGGGAAGAGAGCGAGCGACTGGGGGGGAAGAGAGCGAGCGACTGGGGGGGAAGAGAGCGAGCGACTGGGGGGAAGAGAGCGAGCGAAGGAGCGGGGGGGAAGAGAGCGAGCGACTGGGGGGGAAGAGAGCGAGCGACTGGGGGGGAAGAGAGCGAGCGACTGGGGGGGAAGAGAGCGAGCGACTGGGGGGGAAGAGAGCGAGCGACTGGGGGGGAAGAGAGCGAGCGACTGGGGGGGGAAGAGAGCGAGCGACTGGGGGGGAAGAGAGCGAGCGACTGGGGGGGGAAGAGAGCGAGCGACTGGGGGGGGAAGAGAGCGAGCGACTGGGGGAAGAGAGCGAGCGACTGGGGGGGAGAGAGCGAGCGACTGGGGGGGAAGAGAGCGAGCGACTGGGGGGGAAGAGAGCGAGCGACTGGGGGGGAAGAGAGCGAGCGACTGGGGGGGAAGAGAGCGAGCGACTGGGGGGGAAGAGAGCGAGCGACTGGGGGGGAAGAGAGCGAGCGACTGGGGGGGAAGAGAGCGAGCGACTGGGGGGGAAGAGAGCGAGCGACTGGGGGGGAAGAGAGCGAGCGACTGGGGGGGAAGAGAGCGAGCGACTGGGGGGGAAGAGAGCGAGCGACTGGGGGGGAAGAGAGCGAGCGACTGGGGGGGAAGAGAGCGAGCGACTGGGGGGGAAGAGAGCGAGCGACTGGGGGGGGAAGAGAGCGAGCGACTGGGGGGGGAAGAGAGCGAGCGACTGGGGGGGAAGAGAGCGAGCGACTGGGGGGAAGAGAGCGAGCGACTGGGGGGGAAGAGAGCGAGCGACTGGGGGGAAGAGAGCGAGCGACTGGGGGGAAGAGAGCGAGCGACTGGGGGGGAAGAGAGCGAGCGACTGGGGGGAAGAGGAGCGAGCGACACTGGGGGGAAGAGAGAGAGCGACTGGGGGAGAGAGAGAGCGACTGGGGGGGAAGAGAGAGAGCGACTGGGGGAAGAGAGAGAGCGACTGGGGGGAAGAGAGAGAGCGACTGGGGGGAAGAGAGAGAGCGACTGGGGGGGAAGAGAGAGAGCGACTGGGGGGAAGAGAGAGAGCGACTGGGGGGAAGAGAGAGAGCGACTGGGGGGAAGAGAGAGAGCGACTGGGGGGGAAGAGAGAGAGCGGACTGGGGGGAAGAGAGAGAGCGACTGGGGGGAAGAGAGAGAGCGACTGGGGAAGAGAGAGAGCGACTGGGGGGAAGAGAGAGAGCGACTGGGGGGAAGAGAGAGAGCGACTGGGGGGAAGAGAGAGAGCGACTGGGGGGAAGAGGAGAGAGCGACTGGGGGAAGAGAGAGAGCGACTGGGGGGAAGAGAGGAGAGCGACTGGGGGAGAGAAGAGGACGGGGGGAGGAGGAGAGCGACTGGGGGGAAGAGAGAGAGCGACTGGGGGGAAGAGAGAGCGACTGGGGGGGGAAGAGAGAGAGCGACTGGGGGAAGGAGAGAGCGACTGGGGGGGAAGAGAGCGAGCGACTGGGGGGGAAGAGAGCGAGCGACTGGGGGGGAAGAGAGCGAGCGACTGGGGGGGAAGAGAGCGAGCGACTGGGGGGGGAAGAGAGCGAGCGACTGGGGGGGATGAGAGCGAGCGACTGGGGGGGGAAGAGAGCGAGCGACTGGGGGGGAAGAGAGCGAGCGACTGGGGGGAAGAGAGAGAGCGACTGGGGGAAGAGAGAGAGCGACTGGGGGGAAGAGAGAGAGCGACTGGGGGAAGAGATGAGAGCGACTGGGGGAAGAGAGAGAGCGACTGGGGAGAGAGAGAGCGACGGGGGAAGAGAGAGAGCGACTGGGGGGAAGAGAGAGAGCGACTGGGGGAAGAGAGAGAGCGACTGGGGGGAGAGAGGGAGGGGAGGGGAGGGGGAGGGGAGGAGAGGGGGAGGGGGGGGAGGGCGGGGAAGGGAGGGGAGGGGAGGGGAGGGGGAGGGCGGGGGGAGGGGAGGGGGGTAGGGCGGGGGGGGGGGAGGGGGAGTGGGGAGGGGAGGGGTGGGGCGGGTGGGGGGAGGGAGAGGGGAGGGTCGGGGAGGGAGGGAGGGGAGGGAGGCGAGCGAGGGGGGAGGAGGAGAGAGGAGGGGGGGAAGAAGGGGCGGGGGAGGAAGGGGCGGGGGGGGAGGGGAGGAGGGGGGGGAGGAGGAGGAGGAGAGAGGAAGGGGGGGGAGGGGGAGGGGAAGGGGAGAGTCCACGAGCCCCCTGATCCCCGTCCCCCAAACTCCCGAGCCCCCTGATCCCACCCACCCCCGAACTCAGAGGTTGGCCCCCACCGAGACTCGCACCCCCACCCCCGAGGCTCGCCCACCAC